>NC_080173.1:101454527-101587027 GCF_950295315.1 Erinaceus europaeus
TAGACACACACCTGTAGCGCTGCTTTCCCCTGCAGGTGGGGTGGGGGCTTGAACCCAGGCCCCTGCACATGGGAATGTATGCACTCAACTGGGTGCCCCACCACCAGACACGACTGTTTATTTATTTTTTTTATTAAATTTTTATTTATAAAAAGGAAACACTGACTAAAACATAGGATAAGAGGGGTACAACTCCACACAATTCCCACCACCAGAACTCCGTATCCCATCCCCTCCCCTGACAGCTTTCCCATTCTCTATCCCTCTGGGAGCACGGACCCAGGTCACTGTGGGTGCAGAAGGTGGAAGGTCTGGCTTCTGTCATTGCTTCCCCGCTGAACATGGATGTTGACTGGTCGGTCCATACTCCCAGCCTGTCTCTCTCTTTCCCTAGTAGGGTGTGTCTCTGGGGAAGCGGAGCTCCAGGGCACATTGGTGGGGTCGTCTGCCCAGGGAAGTCAGGTCGGCATTCTGCTAGCATCTGGAACCTGCTACCGTTTATTTTATTTATTTATTTATTTATTTATTTAATATTTACTTATTCCCTTTTGCTGCCCTTGTTTTTAAAAAAAATTTTTTTTTTGCTATTTATTTATTCCCTTTTGTTGCCCTTGTTTTATTGTTGTAGTTATTATTGTTGTAAGATAGGACAGAGAGAAATGGAGAGAGGAGGGGAAGACAGAGAGGGGGAGAGAAAGATAGACACCTGCAGACCTACTTCACTGCCTATGAAGAGACTCCCCTGCAGATGGGGAGCCGGGGCTTGAACCAGGATCCTTCCAATGGTTCTTGCGCTTTGTGCCACATGTGCTTAACCCGCTGCGCTACCGCCGGACTCCCTACTGCCCCTGTTGTTTTATTGTTGTAGTTATTATTGTTGTTATTGATATTGTCATTATTGGATAGGACAGAGAGAAATGGAGAGAGGAGGGGAAGACAGAGAGGGGGAGAGAAAGACAGACACCTGCAGACCTGCTTCACCGCCTGGGAAGCGACTCCCCTGCAGGTGGGGAGCCAGGGGCTGGAACCATCAATTGAATTAAAATTTTTTTTTTGTTATTTTTATTTATTTATTGGATAGAAACAGTCAGAAATTGAGAGAGAAGGGGGAGATAGAGGGAGAGAGACAGAGAGACACCTGCAGCTCTGCTTCACCACTCGTGAAGCTTTCCCCCTGCAGGTGGGACCCGGGGCTTGAACCTGGGTTCTTACACACTGTAATGTGTGCTCAACCAGGTGCACCACCCGGCCCTGAATTTTTAATCATACTGAAACAAGCTAAATTTTTCATAGAAATGAAAAACAATACTTAAAAGGCTTGCTGTCACCCCAGGATTGAAATGGTGCAATGGTCCACAGCCAAGTCCTCAGCGCTGCTTCTTGGCGTGAATGACTCTGAGGGAGCCCGGAAAGGGCTGAGAGCCAGACCGCAGTGACCGAATGTGCCTCTGCGGCCCGCTGAGGTGGCCGTTCAGGTTCACGAGCTCCTGGTCAACGGTGCAGGTGCTTCAGGCCAGGCCCTCCCCACACTGCCGAGGCGGAAAGTCAAACAAGGGGAAGGCAACTGGAAAGTAAATGTTCTGGGGTTAAACATTACTAAAAGGCAGCAATACTTTGAGTCGACTTAGAAAAGATTACTTTCAATTCGTTCTGAATTAACAGAAGGCCCTGGGAGGTAGCTCACCTGGCCAAGCGCACATGTGACTTATGTGTAAGGACCCAGGTTCAAGCCCCTGCCCGCACACACTGCAGGGACAGGAAGCATCGCAAGCAGTGAAGCAGGGCTGCAAGTCTGTCTGTCTCCCTCTTTATATATATACACCTCCCTTCCCCCTTCTGATTTCTTCCTTCCTTCCTTCCTTTCCTTTTTCTTTCTTTCCTTCTTTCATTTTATTTATTTATTATTGGATAGAGACAGAGAGAAATTGAGAGGGGAGGGAGAGATAGAGAGGGGAAGAGACAGAGAGACACCTGCAGTCCTGTCTCACCACTTGTGGAGCTTTCCCTCTGCAGGTGGGGACCAGGGGCTTGGACCTGGGTCTGTGTGCCCTGTGATGTGCGTGCTTAACCAGGTGTGGCATCGCCTGCCCTGCATTTTTTTTTGCCTCCAGGGTTATTGCTGGGCTCGGTGCCTGTACTATGAATCACTGCTCCTGGAGGCCATTTTTCCCATTTTTGTTGCCCTTGTTGTAGTTATTGCTGTTGTTGTTGTTGGATAGGACAGAGAGAAATGGAGAGAGGAGGGGAAGACAGAGAGGGGGAGAGAAAGACTCACTGCTTGTGAAGCGACCCCCCTGCAGGTGGGGAGCCAGGGGCTCGAACTGGGACCCTTACGCCGGTCCTTGCACTTTGCGCCACTGCACTTAACCCGCTGTGCTGCTGCATAGCCCCCTCCCTTTTGATTTCTTTCTGTGTCTATCCAGTAAGTTAAAAAAGTAGTTTGATGTTAAATTAATGGTTGTTTATTGCACACATGTAACACATATGCAGTGAATCAAACTGACCCATAATTTTTTTTTTTTTTTTGCCTCCAGGGTTATTGCTGGGGCTCGGTGCCTGCACTACGAATCCACTGCTCCTGGAGGCCATTTTCCCATTTTGTTGCTCTTGTTATTATTATTGTTGCCATTGATGTTGTTGTTGTTGGATAGGACAGAGAGAAAAGGAGAGAGGAGGGAAGACAGAGAGGGGGAGAGAAAGACAGACACCTGCAGACCTGCTTCACCACTTGTGAAGCGACTCCCCTGCAGGTGGGGATCCGGGGGCTCGAACCAGATCCTTGTGCCAGTCCTTGTGCTTTGCACCACCTGCTCTTAGCCCGCTGTGCTACTGCCTGAATCCCTGATCCATAAATAATTTTAGAGGCAGCTAGCCAAATTACACTATTCAGTTTACATATCGGAAAATTTGGGGCTGGGGAGATAGCATAATGGTTATGCAAAGAGACTCTTATGCCTGAGGCTCTAAAGTCCTAGGTTTAACCACCATAAACCAGAGCTGAGCAGGGCTCTAGTAAACAAACAAACAAAAGCCATTTATGAATCAGCACTGATAGGAAAAGAAGTTGGTTTATGCAAGGAAGTACCTTATAGGATCTCTCTTAAGAGTTAGACCAGAATAGTCTCCAAAGATTCGCCTACAGAAGAGCTGCGCTAACACGGGTCATAGAGCGGTGCGGAGAGTTGATTGTGTGGCATATTTTAGAAGTGTCTTCATAAAAAAATGTCCGAAGCCAATTTTTTCCCTATACTTTAGTTACTGGTCTTCAGTTGTGAAGCAAAATGATTCATTCATTTATTTCCGTGACAAAGCAGAACCCCCCCCCCCCCCCCGAGTGAGCTCATTCACTGGCTCTTTCTTGGAGTTCAGTCGCTCAGTACAAAGAAAGGACACAAAGTATCTTCGTGCTTCTTGAAACCTAATATATTGATTAGATATTGAAATGACCTATTAAAATTAATTTCACTTGTTACTGTTTGCTTAAAAACAAAAGTGAGGGGCTGGGTGGTGACGCACCTGTTTGAGCGTGTTACAGGGCACAAGGACCCGGGTTCAAGCCCCTGGTCCCCACCTGCAGTGGGGAAGCTTCACGAGTGCTGAAGCAGGGCTGCAGGTGTCTCTCTGTCTCTCTCCCTCTCTGTCTCCCCCTTATCTCTCAATTTCTGGCTGTCTATACCCAATAAATAAATAAATAAATGTAACAAATTTTCTTTTTAAAAAAAAAGTGAAAAGCAACATGATTTTAATTGTCACTTGCACCTGATGACTAGAAAGTGAAAGTGCATCTGAGGCCCTTATTTCATTTTGACTGGGCTGCACTGGTCTAAGCTGACGGAGGCAAAAGTGACACTGGCAGGGCCTAGGAGAGGGTGTGTGAGTTCTGGACTCAGTGCCAATACAGAGGTAAACAGCAAGACCTCCCTGGGTCTGCTTTCTGACCTAGCACAAGAGGACCATTTGGCTGGGGGCTGGGTGGTAGCACACCAGGTTAAGTGCACTTAGTGAGAAGCCCAAGGATCCTGGTTCGAGCCCCCGGCTCCCCACCTGGAGTCGCTTCACAAGCAGTGAAGCAGGTCTGCAGGTGTCTGTCTTTCTCTCCCCCCTCTCTGTCTTCCTCTCCTCTCTTGATTTCTCTGTCCTACCCAACAACAAAGACAGCAGCAACAACAACAATAATTATAATAACAACAACAAGAACAATGAAAAAAAAAAAGGCCTCCAGGAGCAGTGGATTCATAGCTCAGGGTACTGAGCCCCAGCGATAACCCTGGAGGCAAAAACAACAACAAAAAGCCAAAACATTCTGCTCTGCTACATTGCAGTTTCTTCAGTGTAAATTAGCCTGTGTGTACTTGCCCACCAGGAAAGAAGTGAGAACATGCACATCTCCACAATGACAATGATTTGAAGGAATGTAAGGTGGGCGTTCTATAGTTAGACGGTTTTGGCTGAAATAAAGACCTTCAGGGAAGAAGCCATGAGATTCCACAGTGGTGTTCTTTGGTTGAAGAAGCAGGTGGCTAGTGGCTCCAGGAAGCCTTGCTTCCTCACTGCATCCGACAATCTACTTGCTACTGCTAAGGCTGATGAAACAACTAAACTGCCACATGTCCTATTCTCTGTCTGTCTGTCTGTCTGTCTAAAAAAGCCCTGTGCTTGCAACCTAGGAGGTAGTGCAGTGTACAAAGCACTGAACTTTAAATGCACAGAATGATGGCTATGGAAAAAGACTTTGATGCCTGATGTGTCCAGGTCTCAGGTTCAATCCCTGGCACCACCTGGACCTGAGCAGTAATAATAATAAAATAAAGTATCAGAGGGCCACCTGAGAACACAACAAGACAAGACTAGGACTACGTTGGGAGCCCACCAAGTCATGCTGTGGCTCACGGACAGAGACCACTGGGAGATGTGTGTTCTGAGTTGCCGGATCGGGTCTCTGCCCCTGATGTCAATGCAGGGCCGCCCGCTGCTGCTCCCGCCTCCAGGGACAGCAGCAATGGAGACACAGTCGCACTTGGTGAGCCTTTGGGGATCCTCTCTTCCTGTCAGCAGTTTATTTGTTGATAGAACTCAGACCGGAGGTGGCAACTCAACTGGCAAACCGTGTGCCAGTTGAGTTGCCACCTCCGGTCTGAGTTCTATCAAAGCAACCAGAAAGACTGAAAAATACTAGAGTTAGGGCAGAAATAAATAATGTTGAAAATAAGAGAACCATACAAAAGATTAGTAACACTAAATGTTGGTTCTTTGAAAGAGTAAACAACAACAATAAGACGACAAGGGCAACAAAAGGGAAAATAAATAAATATGAAAACCTAAGAAAAATGGAGACAGCTACCAGAAACCTTCCCAGGAATAAAAGTCCTGGGCCAGATGGTTTACAAATGAACTCTGCAAACCCTCAAGCTAGAGTTAGTCCCTCTACTTTTAGAACTTTTCCAAAAAATTGAAGAGAAAGGAATACTTCCTTCCAGCTTCTATGAAGCCATCATCACCCTGATACCAAAAACAGACAGGAACACAACCAAAAAAGAAAACTAGGGGGTCGGGCGGTGGTGCAGCGGGTTAAGTGCACGTGGCACAAAGCGCAAGGACCGGCGGAAGGATCCTGGTTTGAGTCCCCGGCTCCCCACCTGCAGGGGAGTCGCTTCACAGGCGGTGAAGCAGGTCTGCAGGTGTCTGTCTTTCTCTCCTCCCTCTGTCTTCCCCTCCTCTCTCCATTTCTCTCTGTCCTATCCAACAACGACAACAATAACTACAACAATAACAATTACAACAACAATAAAAAGACAATAAGGGCAACAAAAAGAAAAATAAATAAATAAAAATAAAAATAAATAAAAAGAGAGAGAACTACAGACTAATATCTCTGATGAACATAGATGCTAAAATATTGAACAAAATTCCAGGGAGTCGGCGGTAGCGCAGCGGGTTAAGCGCACATGGTGTAAAGCACAAGGACCGGCATAAGGATCCTGGTTCGAGCCCCTGGCTCCCCACCTGCAGGGGAGTCTCTTCACAGGCGGTGAAGCAGGTCTGCAGGTGTCTGTCTTTCTCTCTCCATCTCTGTCTTCTCCTCCTCTCTCCATTTCTCTCTGTCCTATCCAACAACAGCAACAACAATAACAACAAAAATAATAGCTACAACAATAAAACAAGGGCAACAAAAGGTAATAAAAAAAATCTGGCCAACTGGATACAGCAGTATATTAAAAAAAAAGATTGTTCATCATGACCAAGTACAGTTTATCCCAGGGATGTAAGGTTGGTTTAATATATGTAAATCAATCCACATGATCCACCACATCAATAAAAGCAAGACTAGGACTTCTGGAGGTGGGGCTATGGAGCAGCAGCAGCTGTGTTTCTCTCCTCTCCTCTCCCGGGCCAACTAGGAACACCAAAGGAACACCTAGGACCGCAACAAGACAGAACTAGAATGACTACAGGAACCCACCAAATCACTGGTGAGTGCAAACACACGTGGCTGGTGACAGAGAGGAGCCTAGGGAGAGACTAAGTGGCTGGTAACAGTCTGACGGTCTATCAGTTGAGACACCACCTCCAGTCTGCTCCACCAACAAGGGGACAGCTGAAGGGAGGAGAGGACTCCCCTGAGACTCACCAAGTGCAACTCTGAGTCTCCACTGCTACTGCCCTCAGAATCTGGAGCAGCGGCAGGGAGGGACACCGGGGGACAGAGATGTAACCAGAAAACTCAGAAGACCTATACCTTGGTGGCATAGTGGTGGCACTGTGAAAATCTCTTTGCATAACCACTGGATTATCTCTGCCCCACCCTCCTTTATCTCTTGGTCAGGAGTCAGTGATTAAGCTAAGAATACTACTTATAGTTTAAAAGCCCTCAGGCTTCCACAGATGGAACAAAATTCTAGCCAACTGCATACAGCAGTATAGTAAAAAGATTGTTCATCATGACCAAGTGGGGTTTATCCCAGGCATGCAAGGTTGGTTTAATATTCGTAAATCAATCAATGTGATTCACCACATCAACAAAAGCAAGACCAAAAACCACATGGCCATATCAACAGATGCAGAGAAAGCCTTTGGCAAAATACAACATCCCTTTATGATCAAAACACTACAAAAATGGGACTAGATGGAAAATTCCTGAAGATAGTGGAGTCTATATATAGCAAACCTACAGCCAACATCATACTCAATGGTGAAAAACTGGAAGCATTTCCCCTCAGATCAGGTACTAGACAGGGCTGCCCACTATCACCATTACTATTCAACATAGTGTTGGAAGTTCTTGCCATAGTAATCAGGCAGGAGCAAGGAATTAAAGGCATACAGATGGGAAGAGAAGAAGTCAAACTCTCCCTATTTGCAGATGACATGATAGTATACATGGAAAAACCTAAGGAATCCAGCAAGAAGCTTTGGGATATCATCAGGTAATACAGTAAGGTGTCAGGTTACAAAATTAACATTCAAAAGTCAGTGGCATTCCTCTATGCAAATAGTAAGTTAGAAAAAGTTGAAATCCAGAAATAAATTCCTTTTAGCAACAAAAACAATCAAATATCTAGGAATAAACCTAACCAAAGAAGTGAAAGACTTGTATACTGAAAATTATGAGTCACTACTCAAAGAAATTGAAAAAGACACAATGAAGTGGAAAGATGCTCATGGGTTGGAAGAATTAACATAATCAAAATGAAGATACTACACAGAGCCATCTACAAATTTAATGCTATCCCCATTAAGATCCCAATCACATTTTTTTATGAGAATAGAACAAAAGGTACAAATGTTTATCTGGAACCAGAAAAGACCTAGAATCGCCAAAACAATCTTGAGAAGAAAGAACAGAACTGGAGGCATCACACTCCCAGATCTCAAACTGTATTCTAGGGCCATTGTCATCAAAACTGCTTGGTACTGGAACATGAATAGACACACTGACCAGTGGAATAGAATTGAGAGCCCAGAAGTGAGCCCCCACACCTATGGACATGTAATCTTTGACAAAGGGGCCCAGACTATTAAATGGGGAAAGCAGAGTCTCTTCAACAAATGGTGTTGGAAACAATGGGTTGAAACATGCAGAAGAATGAAACTGAACCACTGTATTTCACCAAATACAAAAGTAAATTCCAAGTGGATCAAGGACTTGGATGTTAGACCACAAACTATCAGATACTTAGAGGAAAATATTGGCAAAACTCTTTGCCGTATAAATTTTAAGTACATCTTCAATGAAACGAATCCAATTACAAAGAAGACTAAGACAAGCATAAACCTATGGGACTACATCAAATTGAAAAGCTTCTGCACAGCAAAAGAAACTACTACCCAAACCAAGAGACCCCTCAACAGAATGGGAGAAGATCTTTACATGCCATATCAGACAAGAGGCTAATAACCACAATATATAAAAAGCTTCCCAAACTCAACCACAAAAAAACAAATGATCCCATCCAAAAATGGGGAGAGGACATGGACATATTATTCACCACAGAAGAGATCCAAAAGGCCAACAAATATGAAAAGATGCTCCAATATCTTTGACTGTCAGAGAAATGCAAATGAAGACAACAGTGAGCCACCACTTCACTCCAGTGAGAATGACATACATCAGAAAAGGGAACAGCAGCAAATGCTGGAGAGGCTGTGGGGACAAAGGACCCTCCTGCACTGCTGGTGGGAATGTCAGTTGGTCCAACCTCTGTGGAGAACAGTCTGGAGAACTCTCAGAAGGCTAGAAATGGACCTACCCTATGATCCTGCAATTCCTCTCCTCCGGATAGATCCTAAGGAACCTAACACACCCATCCAAAAAGATCTGTGTACACATATGTTCTTGGCAGCACAATGTGTAATAGCCAAAACCTGGAAGCAACCCAGGTGTCCAACAGCAGATGAGTGGCTGAGCAAGTTGTGGCCTAGGTAAACAATGAAATACTACTCAGCTATTAAAAATGGCGAATTAACTGTTTTCAGCCCATCTTGAATGGAGCTTGAAGGAATGATGTGAAGTGAGATCAGCCAGAAACAGAAGGATGAATATGGGATGATCTCACTCATAGATTGAAGTTGAGAAGCAAGATCAAAAGAGAAAACACACAGCAGGACTTGGGCTGGAGTGAAGGATTCTGAGGGGGAGGGATGGGGGAGTTCAGGTCCTGGAACATGATGGCAGGAGGACCTAGTGGGGGTTATATTGCTATGTGGAAAACTGAGAAATGTTATGCATGTACAAACTATTGTATTTACTGTTGACTGTAAAACATTAATCCCCCAAGAAAGAAATAAACAAAACAAAACAAAACTGGGAAGTGTTATGCATGTACAAACTACTGTTTTTCACTGTCGACTATAAAACATTAATCCCCCCAAAAGAAATTTAAAAAGAAATAAACAAGCAGCAACAACAACAAGCCCCTGTGATTTCAGTGTACTACTTTGCAGAATGTCAGGACTTCCAGGAACGCAAATGCGTCATCACAGAACACACAGCTGGACTCACAATCTGCATTGTCTCCACCAACTGTCCTCTTATTGCTGTTTCTGGCTGCCACTGAGGACTCACTATTCCAGACGGACACAGAGAGAAGGACAGACACCACAGAACTGAACCCAGGACCTGAGCCCCATGCCCAGCAGGCTCACTGTCTTGAGCCAGTTGAGCTGTCTTGCCAGCCTTGGTTTTATTTACTTATTTATTTATTTATAAAGATTTTATTTATTTATAAGATAGGAGGAAAGAGAAAGAACCAGACATCACTCTGGCACATGTGCTGTCAGGGATCAAACTCGGGACCTCATGCTTGAGAGTCCAAAGCTTTACCACTGCGCCACCTCCCGGACCACGGTTTTATTTATTTATTTATTTTTTAAAGTTTCTTTTCCCCAATTGCCCTTTTAACTTGAATGTGATGCTACTACCAGCTTGCTAGAGAAGAGTTTAGTCAAGATTTAGCTCCGTTATAGAAAATGTATAGTCAGTGGCCATTTTATTGAATTTTATCTTTATTTTATAAAAGCAGAAAAATTACATCATTTGACATTATTTCTATATAGCTGTGTCTTATAGAGTAACACCACCGGTTGCTTCTGTTCTTAAAAACAGAAATTATAGCTTCAGTGCAAGCAGTAGTGACTAACACATTTGACACCACTTGAAACACTAATCAATTCCTGCGTCACTGACTGGTAGCTGGTGTTCACCAGCCTGCTACCTCAGCTGTGGAAGAAAATCTGGAAACTCATATAACGTGCTGGGTGTGTTTATTCACCTAGGACACGAAGGCACCTTCCCAGCCGCCTCTGAAGGCACACCACGTTAGACTTCCGTGTGTGATCTTAGGAGCACGCTCTGTTTGCAAGAAGGGGATATTGGCCTTGCGTGCTTTTTCCTGAATTTTAATAAATACTGTGAATGAGGGTTTAGTAACACCCAGCATACAGGAAATTCACAATAGTGGAAACTACTATTACTGTATAACTTGGGGTGTTAAAATTCTCTTTTCCCTCCTAGTAAGGCCTTCTCTTTGATATAGTTAGAAAAAGCAGTTTAACACGTTCTTACATGAAGTGTGTGTGTGTGTGTGTGTGTGTGTGTGTGTGTGTGTCTGAAAAGTTTAAACTTATCACAATCAGGGTCAATGTCTAAAGGAAGTCAGAAAAATACAGTGCAAAGGCTGGGGGAGATAGCATAGCAGTTCTGCAAAAAGACTCTCCTGCCTGAGGTGTAAAAGTCCCAGGTTCAACTCCTGGCAGCACCGTAAACCAGAGCTGAAACACACACACACGTACACTGCAAAAATACATAACAGGTCAAAAGTACAAAGGAATGATTTATTCTCACAAAGTAAGGAAAAAACGGACCTAAGAGAACAAATAAACGTGACTCATTATTTGGAGACAGCTAGCACTTGCTTGGGGACAAGAGCCGAAAATCTCAGTGGCAGCACAAGGAGCTGGGGGCACCGGCGCCCTCACCCCTCGGCCAGCTGGCCATCACAAGGCCAACTCCCAAGCACTCAGACACCAGACGCAGGCAGCGCTGGCAGTGCTGCAAAAAGCCTAGAAAAGAGGAGAGCAGACTCAGCCCCCAGGGCACTCAGTCACAGCACACCACAGTCCATCATGATGCAGAAACCCTGGCCAGGGCCCGAACCTCACCTGACCTGGGGCCCGAGGGTCTCCTGTGTGGATAGAGGCTCACCGACCCCTGCAAGCACCTGCTGGAGTCCACGTGACAGTGACGTTAGCTTCTGCTTCATGAACAATTGACTTGCAGTTCTGTGCAGCTTCAAATCAGGTCTGGGCGACACTAAACTGGTGGGAAAATCCCATTATCAGCATTGGGAAAACCGTCCTGCTGTGCTTTCCAGACTTCTGTGGGTGCAGAGAGAGCTGCAGCTTAGCAGGAGCCAGGCTGACCTTCCACCTTTGGGTCGATGTTCAGGTGAAAGTGGCGACTCACCAGGCTGACGTCCTCAGCCCAGGTCTAACCTGGCATCCCTGTGAAACCTCTGCAGCAGCTTCTGTGTCCAGAGCCCTGGCTCCTGTTCAGTTTTGGAGTCTCTGGGGAGGAAGGAGGGAGGGAACAAGGCAAAGGGCAAAAGTAGGAGTGGGAGGGAGAGACAGGTGCTCAGGGGGAGAGACAGGTGCTCAGGGGGAGTGACAGGTGCTCAGGGAGTGACAGGTGCTCAGGGAGAGTGACAGGTGCTCAGGGGGAGTGATAGGTGCTCAGGGAGTGACAGGTGCTCAGGGAGTGACAGGTGCTCAGGGGGAGAGACAGGTGCTCAGGGAGTGACAGGTGCTCAGGGGGAGTGACAGGTGCTCAGGGGGAGTGACAGGTGCTCATGGGGAGTGACAGGTGCTCAGGGAGTGACAGGTGCTCAGGGGGAGAGACAGGTGCTCAGGGGGAGTGACAGGTGCTCAGGGGGAGAGACAGGTGCTCAGGGGGAGTGACAGGTGCTCAGGGGGAGAGACAGGTGCTCAGGGAGTGACAGGTGCTCAGGGGGAGAGACAGGTGCTCAGGGAGTGACAGGTGCTCAGGGGGAGTGACAGGTGCTCAGGGGGAGTGACAGGTGCTCAGGGGGAGAGACAGGTGCTCAGGGAGTGACAGGTGCTCAGGGGGAGTGACAGGTGCTCAGGGAGTAACAGGTGCTCAGGGGGAGTGACAGGTGCTCAGGGGGAGAGACAGGTGATCAGGGGGAGTGACAGGTGCTCAGGGAGTGACAGGTGCTCAGGGGGAGAGACAGGTGCTCAGGGGGAGTGACAGGTGCTCAGGGGGAGTGACAGGTGCTCAGGGGGAGAGACAGGTGCTCAGGGGGAGTGACAGGTGCTCAGGGAGTGACAGGTCCTCAGGGGGACTGGGTGCCGGTAGCCAACTCCCTCCCGTCTCCCATCCTCCCGTATCTCCAAACTCAGTGGCCAGTCACCTAACTCAAGTTGGACGTGCTAAGATGGACCCAGTCTGGAAAAGAGAAATTTCCCACGAGTGGTCATCCCACTTCCGGTTATCTTGTCCATCTCCAAAACTCTCTCCCTTTACACTGTCTGAACTGGAAGACGCTTTGAAGAGGGTTAAACCGGGAACAGCTGCTGGCTATGATAACATCACCCCAGAACTCATTCTTAACTTGGGTCCCGCGGCAAAGAAGTGGCTCGCTTCATTCCTGTCCCACATCTTGGAATCTGAGTCTATGCCCAAAATTTGGCGTCGTGCGAAGATTATAGCGGTTTTGAAACCAAAGAAAGACCCAACACTGGCCGCCAGCTATAGACCAATTTCTCTCCTCTCCGTGTGTTACAAACTCCTTGAGAGGCTGCTTCTGTCACGTATTTCTCCTCTTACAGAGAAATTCCTATCACCCGCCCAAGCTGGTTTCCGCCCAGGAAGATCTACCTGCGAACAAGCCCTGGCCCTCTCAACTTACATTGAAAATGGATTCCAGAAGAATTTAAAGACGGGTGCTGTCTTTGTTGATCTCACAGCAGCCTATGACACGGTCTGGCACCATGGTCTCCTAGTCAAGATCTCAAGATGCCTGCCTCCATGGGTGGCCAACACTATATGGTTTCTTCTCCAAAACAGAAGATTCCGGGTGCATCTGGGTGACAAGTCTAGCAGATGGAGACTTGTCTCAAGTGGCCTCCCCCAGGGCTCTGTTCTGGCTCCTACACTATTTAATATTTACATCAATGACCTTCCAGAAACTTCTTCAAGGAAGTTCATCTACGCCGATGACATCTGCTATGCAACTCAGGCATCCAATTCGACATCCTCGAGGAAACACTCACGAAAGACATGTCTCTGATATCTGATGACTGTAAAAAATGGCGACTAATCCCTAGCACTGCAAAAACGGTATCATCTGTTTTCCATCTACACCATGCCTCGGCCTCGCGTGAGCTTAATGTGCAGCTTGGCGATACGAGAATCCGGCATGAAGCCCAGCCAGTCTATCTTGGCGTTACTCTCGATCACACCCTGTCATTTCACGAACATCTCATAAAAACTGCAGCAAAGGTGGGCGCGAGGAATAATATCATTGCAAGACTGGCCAGCTCCTCATGGGGCGCGAGCGCTTCCACACTACGATCATCCTCTCTGGCATTCTGCTATTCCACTGCAGAATACTGTGCCCCAGGATGGTTCCGTAGCCCCCATGTCCACTTGGTCGATTCCAAATTATATTCCTCCATGAGGATCATTTCTGGAACCATCCGTTCCACCCCGGTTCCATGGCTGCCAGTTCTTAGCCACATCGCCCCGCCAGATATTCGTCGGGATGCGGCATCATCTAAGTTCATTTCCCACGTCTACGCTTGACCGGACCTGCCAATATACGCGGATATCTTCGCCCACCCTGTCCAATGCTTGACGTCTCCCAATCTGGTCCCCTACGCCTACACTGAACTTCTCTGTTCCAGTCTCTTGGAAACAGAGCTGGCAGTCAGCTGAGGTCAAGAACAAACACCTCATCACAGACCCCTGCGAGCGTCAACCCGGCTTTGACCTAGCACGTTATGATTGGGCCCTCCTCAATCGCTATCGAACAGGCCATGGCCGGTGCGCCGCTATGTTCCATCGCTGGGGAGCCAGAGACGACCCGAACTGCCCCTGCGGCTCCAGACAGACTATGACCCACATAGTCAACGACTGCCACCTCTCCAGATTCAAAGGAGGTCTCGAAACTTTACATCAGGCTCCACCTGACGCTGGTGACTGGCTACGGAAGAAGGGCAAACGCTAGAAGAAGAAGGGGGAGTGACAGGTGCTCAGGGGGAGAGACAGGTGCTCAGGGGGAGAGACAGGTGCTCAGGGGAGTGACAGATGCTCAGGGGGAGTGACAGGTGCTCAGGGGGAGTGACAGGTGCTCAGGGGAGTGACAAATGTTCAGGGGGAGTGACAGGTGCTCGGGGGAGTGACAAATGCTCTGGGGGAGTGACAAATGCTCAGGGGGAGTGACAGGTGCTCAGGGGGAGTGACAGGTGCTCAGGGGAGTGACAGATGCTCAAGGGGAGTGACAGGTGCTCAGGGAGTGACAGGTCCTCAGGGGAGTGACAGGTGCTCAGGGGCAATGCAGGGACAGGTGGCAGCCGGACCCCAAGCCCCAGGACTTCTCAGTCTCCGTGGAGACCCAGGACAACCTGATCATCCGCTCTGAGCTATCAGCCTGCAGAGCAGGTGCTGCCCGCGTCGCCGACCCCACACTCTACCTGGAGCTCGCGGCTGCGCAGTCCTGGCTCCGCTGTGGACGCGGCGACCCGCACCCTCTGACGGACGCACTGGGACGCAGAGGCAGCAGAGCGCATGCGCACCGGGAGCCCAGCCCTTGGGCCGCAGCTTCACAGGCTCCGCCCAACGCGCCCGGCCAGCTCCAGGCCGCAGGTCGGTCCCGCCCCTGCCCAAGACCCCGCCCCCACGACAGGAGGCCCCGCCCACGTCATCAAGCCCCGCCCCTCGTCGCTCCACCAGATTCTACCCCTCGTCTCCCCGCCCACCGGGCCCCGCCCACTTGCCCCGCCCCTCCGGCCTTCGCCCCGGGTCGCCTCGCGACAGGCTCCGCCCCTGACGTCACGCGGGCCCGCGCCTCTTACCGCGGGTGGCGGAGCAGCGGCCGCGGGCCAAGCTGGGCGCGCGCGCGAGGGGTCGAGATGCAGGTCCGCGAGGCGGCGCCTGGCCGGAGGTCGGTGTGAAGGGCTGGGAGGGAGGGCTGACCGAGCACCGATGGCGCTGCCGCCTGCAGCCGGGAGGGTGGGCATGCAGCGCGCATGCGCCCGTCCGCCTCCGCCCCCTCTCCCCTCCCCCCGCGCCCTTGGGTGACGCTGCCCCCTCCCGCCCCCGCACCTTGGGTGACACTGTCCCCTCCCGCCCCCCCGCCCCTTGGGTGACACTGCCCCCTCCCGCCCCCGCCCCCCCGCACCTTGGGTGACACTGCCCCCTCCCGCCCCCCCGCCCCTTGGGTGACACTGCCCCCTCCCGTTCCCCCCCCCCGCGCCCTTGGGTGACACTACCCCCTCCCGCCCCCGCCCCTTGGGTGACACTGCCCCCTCCCGCCCCCCCCCCGCCCCGTGGGTGACACTGCCCCCTCCCGTTCCCCACCCCCGCCCCTTGGGTGACACTGCCCCCTCCCGTTCCCCCCCCCCCCCGCGCCCTTGGGTGACACTGCCCCCTCCCGCCCCCCCGCCCCTTGGGTGACACTGCCCCCTCCCGTTCCCCCGCCCCCGCGCCCTTGGGTGACACTGCCCCCTCCCGTTCCCCCGCCCCCCCGCCCCTTGGGTGACACTGCCCCCTCCCGTTCCCCCGCCGCCCCGCCCCTTGGGTGACACTGCCCCCTCCCGTTCCCCCCCCCCGCCCCTTGGGTGACACTGCCCCCTCCCGTTCCCCCGCCGCCCCGCCCCTTGGGTGACACTGCCCCCTCCCGTTCCCCCCCCCTTGGCGAGGCGGGAGCCCGCGGAGAGCCCGGCCGACTGTGTGGGGCTCCGTGGCGGCGGCCGGGCTTCAGACCCCGCGGTCCAGCGCAGCGGGAAGCCCCGTGGGCACCGATCCGATCCGTCCCGTCGGGTTTCCGTAGGGTAGGCTAGCACGTTCGCCTCTCAAGGTACTCTGGAATTTCATCGCTTGGATCTTTGTCAGTATTTTACCGTATTCCATGACAGGTAGAGTAGGCCGGCATTTCCATTTCCCTCGCTAAATGCATTGCAGCAGTGTAATTATTTTCACGGTCTTGACTTCAGAATGGGGATTTACCACATTAAAAAGTGGCCAAAAATTAATCTGAAGTCATTTTTCATTGTTGAGTAAAGCTACTATATTGGCACACAGCAATCAGACTTTCAGTGTTTGATCACCGTTACTGTAAATGAATAAAGGGCAAAAGTGAGAACCATCTATTTCCTTTTATTTCCAACAGTGATTTCTTGAACTTAAAAAAGAAAACCTTGTACTAACTAATGGTTATTGAAGAGCCAAACCTTTCCAGCCCACTTCATATTCTCTTTCAGCCACTTCAGGGCGGAACAGTGCTCCAAACTGTAAACCTGCTCCTTGTTGACATTGACAGCCAGGTGCTTAATGAAGAGCTTTGGGTCCGAGATGTGCACGGCCATAACTAGTCTCTCCACCGCTGCTTGGTACTCGTCCTTGCTCCGAGCTTTGTTCTCTTCACACCTACGAAGTGGACACCTTGCACAATCAGAACCTCTCAAAAGAAGCCATTAATTTCTTCAAAAGATCATCTCCATTTATGGGCATAAACTATGAGTTTTATATTCCTTTAACAGTAACTTTCAAAATTTCTAAGACGTACAATAAGATTTTAGATTGTGACCCAGTATATATCCTCACACTTAAAATCTGAAATGTTTTTCAAAACGAGACTTACCTTTATCGACAGTGTGCTCTCTATTTTGTCTTTCACTTTTTAAAAAAAAAAAAAATTGGGAGATTAATGGTTTACAGTGGACAGTAAAATTGTCTGCACGTCCTTCATTCCCCAGTTTTCCATTAACAATGCAACCCCCACTACTGCCTCTGCCATGTTCCAGGACCCGAGTCTTTTACTTTGGTGCAACCCACCAAGCTTTCACTTTAATGAAGTGCATGTAACTGCCTGAATCGACTTCACTAATCAACTGGGCTACAACTAGCAGTTTGAAAGTCTGATCTAGAATGCAACTAATAAACTTCATCTTTCTATTTTAAATTACTGCATAAGCACTCATTATATGCATACCATATTCAATAAGATTTGAGTTACTAATATTCAGATACTTTGATATTGGCTATTTTAAATTCTAAGCCAATGTATTTTGCTATGTATATTTTGTAACAAATTGTAGCTTATATACCTTTACTGAAAATAACTAAGGTTATTTTCCTTAGTCCTGACTTAAAGTATTTTATCAAGTGCTAGCATCAATGTTTCTAATGCCTTATCTACAAGTCTCCAAATTTTATACAATTCATAACCTTCTGATCATTTCCTAAAGAGGGGTAGGGAGTATGCAAGAGATCTGTTTTACTAGGCTTCACTTTTTTTTTCTTCCATTTTAAGAGAGAGAGAGAGAGAGACCGGCCATAGCACTAGTGGGTGGGGTCAGACTGGAACCTGGTCACCAATACGGCAAGGCAGTGCACTAAGTGAGCTGCTTTCTTGGTCCTTGGGCTTCATTTTCTTGTGTTCAGTGTGTTCTGTTCTGGGTGTCTGGTGCCTCTAGCAAGGTCCAAAAAAGAACCAACTTGTTTACTGCCAGGATGGCCCAGAATTGTGGGAGGGAGTTCTCTTCTACTTGGAAGAGGAACCAGTGGTCAGAGAGGAAAGCTTGGCCAGGTACTTTCTAGTACCTCTCGTCTTAGCATTGGATGGATACCTGGAGTGTCTGAGGCTGGGCACATACAAACTGATGTATAGTTCTTGAAAGTCTAAAGATGAAATTCTCTCACAGAAGTTAGTGTAACAAGGTAGGTCTCAGTAGGGTAATAATAACTAGAGAACAATAGTGACTTGGATGAGATCAAAGATCCAGGCATGACACTAGCTATACAGTGGAATTACAAATACCCTCAAGATGGAGGGTAGATAGCATAATGGTTCTGCAAACAGACTCTCATGCCTGAGGCTCCAAAGTCCCAGGTTCGATCCCTGCCCACCATAAGCCAGAGCTGAACAGTGCTCTGGTTAAAAAAAAGAAAAGAAAAGAAAAAGTGACAAACACCCTCAAGATTCAAGTATCATGAAGAGGCCGCCTACGTGTGGGGACCAGAAAACTAGGAGAAACCTCACTAGGATGATGGGGAGCCCAGAAGGCTCATGCCATACTTTGGCAAACGAAACCATTAAAAACTTAAGAGCTATAGAAAGAAAAACAAAACACTAATTTTAGTCAATTTAAAAACCAAAGTTTCTAATATAAATTATTTCTTTCCCTGCCTGCTGGGTGTGAGATGAAATGACCAGTTTGTTATAAAAAATAGCAGAAATGGCAGTATATAACTTTGGTCATAGACCTTAGATAACAAGTTTCAGTGGCCTCTTGCATTTCCTAAGTTCTGAGAAGAGACACTGAACCCTTGTTGTAGATTTCAGGCGTGTTTATTTAGTGAACAACCTTGAAAGACAAGAGCCGGATGGCTTATAGTTTTACAAGGTGCAGAAGAAAGGGACACAGTTATGCTAATGACCTGTTATAAAGGATTTGGGTTCTATACAATGACTCAATTTGCTGTAACAAAACCCACAGCATGTGTGGATATCCATTTGGGCCAGCCTGTGGGACTTGGGAGCAAGAGGGAGAAATACAAATATTCAGCTAATCACCTACCTGCCTGTATTACATGTTTTAAATTAAGACCTTCGTCTCCAACTGGGGGGTCTTGTCTTATATGAGGACCCATAAAGCTGTGATAGGGAGATAGTGTAGTGGTTAGAATACTGACCATGGGAGCATGAGGTCTAGAGCTTGAATCCTGATACCACACGTGCTAGGATGTTCTGGCGTGTTCTTACTCTCTCTCCCAGAATTAAAATAAATCTTTTAAAAAACTATGGCAGATCTACAAATAGGGTGAAACCCTCAAACTTTAGTTCTGAATCCAGGTAATAAATATCTGTTTCTTCTCTGCCCTTTCTCTCTTGAACTGCTCACTCAAAAAAATCAGCTGTCTTATCATGAGGTACTCAAGGAACTTATGGAGAGCTGTGTGAACCAAGTCTTCCTTGGTGGTGGACTTCCTGAGAAATGGTTCTGGACCAAGAAAAGCCAGGTAGGACACTGCGCCTCCTGACCGCACCCTGACTCCTTGCTGATCACGAAGGAGCATCAGCAAATTCCAGCCCTACAGAAACTTGTTTTGTTTTTTATCACCATTACTATTTTTACAAGAGCACTGTTTAGCTCTGGCTTATGGTTGTGCTAGAGACTGAAGCCTCAAGCACCAGTCATTTTGCACAACATTAAGATATCTCCCAGCCCTAATCTACAAGAACTAAGGTAACAGCTGCTTTAGCAATGTGTCCTGGAACCCCCCCTCCCCAGAGCCCTGCCCCACTAGGGAAAGACAGAGACAGGCTGGGGGTGTGGATCCACCTGCCAACACCCATGTCCAGCGGAGAAGCAATGACAGAAGCCAGAATTCCCACCTTCTGCTCCCCATAAAGAATTTGGGTCCAGACTCCCAGAGGGATAAAGAATAGGGAAGCTTCCAATGGAGGGGATGGGACAGGGAACTCTGGTGGTGGAATTGTACCCCTCTTATCCCACAGTCTTGTTGTTGATCATTATTAAATCACCAAATAATAATAATAAAAGCTAAATTACTGAAAAACAAAACAAGAAGTACTTTATTATTAAATCATATGAGGGAAGATTTCCTATGGGAGACAGAAGCAGCATCCCACTCGTGGCCTTGGGGGTGCTCACAAGCATGCAGCTGAGCTGCGCTGAGTGAGTGTGTGTATGTGTGAGTGAGTGTGTGTGTGTGTTAGAGGCAAGGAGGGACAGAAACCATGACAGAACTGTCCTTCAAGGTGGTGGGGCTGGACCTGAACCTGGGTCACATGCAAGTGAGGTGTCTGAAACCATGGGACTCTGAGGTGATTCATATGCAGTTAACAGACAACTGGGAAAACATTGATTTTTGGAGCTAACAGCAGAATTATCTGAATGCTGCCACCCTGGTCTTGCTGCCACATCACAATGTTGATGCGTCTATAATGTAGAAACTAGGCTGATGTCTTTATTTTCAACAGGGTTCTCACTGTAGCCAGACAACGGCCATGACTTCTCTTCCAGACCTGCTCCTTAGACCCTCTGTGCTGACCGACACTGATTTTTAGGTATGAGGGAAATACACCAGATGCCTAAACAAAACCCATCTGTTTGAACATATAACATCACTGCAGTTGTTAAATGTGTTTACTGAATGCTACTGGCTTGTTTGGTTCTAAATTCCAAATAGGCCAAATCTTTTCTCAGACATGTTACCCAGGCATGTAAAAATGCACACATGTATGTAACTAGTAAAATACAGGTATACACAGTAAACTATTTACATACACAGATACTGCTGTATATTTACTTAACACACACTGACACACATACAAAACAGTCACAATCCTTGGACAGGTGTGGGGAGCCATGACTTGTCTTCCCGAGTTAGTAGTTACAAGTTATACCAACCAACCTTTTCAAAACTATCTGCAGTGACTGTGTAGAATTCCCAGGACTCTGAATACTGCTAGCATTAGATACCAGGAAGATTTCAATGGCTAAAAGCATTTCAATCTCAGACAAGTAAGATGGAACCAGAAGAAGTTTTCGGTATAAATTTCCCTCCAGTGGTGGGTAGCAGCCTAATGAAAGGGCACCTGAAAAATCAAACGACAGATCAAACTTTGAGTCCCCAAACAGCCACAGGTGATGCTTATGTTCAAGAATAACTCTCCACATTAGATGCGGTCATCACACACCGAGTCACGCGGTAGTGAGCTCACCCTAGTACACCTGAGACTTGGGTCAGATGCTCTGGAGACTTTTGTTAAAAATTCTGACATTTGGGGATGTGAAAAACTGACAAATGACTTATCGGCTTCATTATGACAACTGCTCATTACTTTCATGGCACAGCCAGTACAACTTTGAGAAGGATTCAATTTCCAGAACAGCCACCTGGCTTTTGTCTTAATGGGACCTGGTCTACTAGTACTATGTTTGCGATTACTGCCCATCTTGAATTATGAATCTGAAATGTAGAAACAGAAATTGTAGCTTGAATGTTTTACTTGCGCGGTTATTACACCATGAGTCTCTTATGGTGCTATTGTATGAGGTCTGTGTAAATTTGCTATTCTAACTGCCTATCTACCCTGAGTTAATAAGCACTAGATATAAAAATGAATAAAATACATTTCTATCCTGGAGATGGTTAGTGTGTTGTTGCTATACTTATCAATTCATGTTCTAAGATTTTTATTTTAAAGAAACTTAACTTTGAAACACTTTATGCGCTCATAGAACTCTGATGGTGGGAATGGTGTGGAATTATACCCCTATTGCCTTATATATTTGTAAGTCAATATTAAGTCACTAATAAATGCTTTATGTACTTAGTATAGTGATATTGGTGATATCCTCTAAAGTGTTAGGACATCCACCCAAACTGTGTATATGTCACACTATATTGTTCTATTTTCTAAAATGAATATAAATCTGTACAAACATTGGGTGACTAAAGTTACTCTAAATTTTTTTTGTTGGGGGCTGGGCGGTAGTGCAGCGGGTTAAGCGCAGGCCGCACAAAGCACAAGGATGGCGTGAGGAGTCCCGGTCCGAGTCCTCCCTTCCCCACCTGCAGGGGTTGCCGCACAGGTCTGTCTCTCTCTCCCCGTCTTCCCCTCCTCTCTCCATTTTCCTCTGTCCTATCCAACAACAGCAGCAATAATAATAACGACAATGAGGATGATAAACAAGGGCAACAACAAGGGAAAAACAGCCTCTAGGAGCAGTGGATTCATAGTGCAGGCACCAAGCCCCAGTGATACCCCTGGAGGTAAATAAATTTTTTTGGTTATATTTATTTATTTGAATAGAGACAGGCAGAAGTTGAGACGAAGGGGGAAATAGGGAGAGAGACAGAGAGACACCTGCAGCCCTGCTTCTCCACTTGTGAAACTTTCCCCCTGCAGGTGGGGAGCAGGGACTTGAACCTGGGTCCCTGGCACACTGTAACACATGCGCTCAACCAGATGCGCCACCGCCCGGCCCCCTTACATTTCTTTATGAGCCTCTTTAATGTGGCTGATGGTGGCTGATAGTTGAGGACCTTACTATGTATCTGTGCTAAACCCAGCTAATCTCAGCCTGGTAACTCGCTACGTTTTTCTTTGCCTCCAGGGTTATTGCTGGGGCTTGGTGTCTGCACCGCGAATCCACCGCTCCTGGAGGCTTTTCTTTTTTTTCATTTTGTTGTCCTTGTTTTATCATTGTTGTTACTGATGTCATTGTTATTGGATGGGACAGACAAAAATGGAGAGAGGAGGAGTAGACAGAGAGGAGGAGAGAAAGAGACACCCCTGCAGACCTGCTTCACCACCTATAAAGTGACTCCCCTGCAGGTGGGGAGCCGGGGGCTCGAACCAGGATCCTCACACTGGTCTTTGCACTTTGTGCCATGTGAGCTTAACCCTCTGCGCTACCGCCCAGGCCCCAACTCGCTACCTTTTAAGCGACTATAGTGACCCCATGTTAAAGGAGGAGTCTCTCAAGTAAACCCTGATTCCAGATTCTGGATTTCCACCAAGATGATTGCTACTGACTATTTCCTACCTACTGGTAGGTATGATTTCTATGCATTCCTGTTTTACTTTTCCAATTAAAAAAAACAAAATGGAGTAAAAACTTACATTACTTCCCTCCCAAAATAAAACATGAAAAATAAAACAAAAACTCCCACTTTGTTGGGGTGGATGGGAGGAAGCAATGGAATGGCGAACTAATAACCTCTCCCCCTTTCTGGTTTTTAGCTCTGACAGATGGCACTTTTGGAACTAGGCAGAAGGAGTCAGGAGCACTAGGAGGGTAACTTTATTAGTCAAAGACACTCTCCTTTGGGTGAGTTTGGCACAGAAGCCAGTACAAGCCATTGAGAGTGAAGGACAGTCACAGAATGTGCAGTGAAAGCTCATGTGACAAGTAGTGGAAGTAGAGGCAGGACGGGGACCCAGGACAGTGCAGCTGAAGGTCGAGTGAGAGCGCACACTGACAGCCTGGCCGTCTCAACTGTTACTCAGTGTTAGTTGGGTAAACTGTTCTCCACGATCAGCTTAATTCTCTGATGTATGAATTAGGTTAGTAGTGGAAGAATAAAAGGTAGTTTTTACATAATATGGGGGTGCATTGTTTATATAGTGATGAAGTTATTAAAGTAGGTTAAAGCCTCTAAAAACAGATTATCAGTATGGCTGAAAGACTGCTTTCATAGATAATGGACTTTCTTTCTGGCATGATGAAAAACTTCTAAGTTTAGAATGTTCTAAAGTTGTAACTGTAAATATACCATGGGTGAGACGTATAGTATAGAATTATATATACTCATTCCCAGTCACTTTAAAAAGCTGTGCTTAACACAATTTGTAATAGCCAAAATCTGGAAGCAACCCAGGTGTCCAACAACAGATGAGTGGCTGAGAAAGTTGTAGTCTAGATACACAATGGAATACTACTCAGCTATTAAAAGTGGTGACTTCAGGGTTCTGGCAGTAGCGCAGTGGGATAAGCGCACATGGAACAAAGTGCAAGGACCAGCATAAGGATCTCGGTTCGAGCCCCCGGCTCCCCACCTGCAGGGGAGTCACTTCACAAGTGGTGAAGCAGGTCTGCAGGTGTCTATCTTTCTCCCCCCGTCTCCCCTCCTCTCTCAATTTCTCTCTGTCCTATCCAGCAACAACAATAATAATAATGATAACAATAATGGCAACAACAAGGGTAACAACAAAGGCAACAAAATGGGAAAAATGGCCTCCAGGAGTAGTGGGTTTGTAGTGTAGGCACCGAGCCCCAGCAGTAAACCTGGAGGCAAAAAAAAAAAAAAAAAAAAAAAGGTGATTTCACCATTTTCAGCCCATCTTGGATGGAGCTTGAAGAAATCATGTTGAGTGAAATAAGTCAGAAACAGAAGGATGAATGTGGGATGATCTCACTCTCAGGCCGAAGTTGAAAAACAAGATCAGAAGAGAAAACACAAGTAGATCCTGGACTGGAATTGGTGTCTCGCACCAAAGTAAAAGACTCTGGGGTGGGTGGGAAGGAGAATATAGGTCCTGGAAAAGGATGACAGAGGACCTAGTGGGGGTTGTATTGTTATGTGGAAAACAGAAATGTTATGAATGTACAAACTATTCACTGTTGACTGTAAAACAGTAATCCCCCAGAAAAGGAAAATAATTTTTATAAAAGCTGCGATTAATAGTGGTCTGTATCATAAGACTACAGGGCGTGGCTCTGTATCCTAGCCACCACCAAAGTCCTGCCCCAGCCGCCTTCCCAGTGGGAAGCAGCGCGTCAGATTGCAGAAAGGTTTTAGTGCCAGCGAATGAGCCTCGGGCCTTGAACATGGATGATACTACGATGAGTGGCCTCTCTAACCTGACTTTCCAGCTTTCATTTCTTTGAGAAAAAGAGAAAAGGGAAGAGAGATGAGTGAGGAGAGGAGGGAAACCACAGCAACGCTCCATCATTCGTGGAGCGCCTCCGATGGAGTCCACGGGGACCCCATGTGGTGCTGGGGCTCAAACCCGGGATCTTACAAGGCAGTGGGCTCTACAGGACAAGCTGGCTCCTAGGCCCCAGTAAAGTTGTTACTAATTAAAAACAAAACAAACAAAAGCCTGTTCATTTTAGCTGCTACAATGCACAAGTTTACTTCCAGCTCAAAACTAAAGGATTAGTGCCACCTCACTGAAGTTTCTAAGTTGAAGCTTTGTGCCTGTGGAGTACACTTCCTCATCACATTTCCCCAAATGGCACAACTATACTCGAGGATTTAGAGCACACTTTGTGAGCTGAAACCTAACCACAACCTTGAAATGAATGTTTCAACAAACAAGGCTGCTTTTCCTCTAAATTTCTGGTCACTGCTGAAAGCTTATAATTTCAAAGCTTTTGATTCTGTGCATGTGCATGTCTGCAACTTAAAACAGGCAGCCTTATCCTCTCTGCAATGCATTACATTGCCGAAAAGCTGGCCCCTCCTAAGCTGGTCACTGCGGACAGTCTGAAACACTGCCATGCTCAGAAAGGCTCTTGTTGCTGTAGGTGGTCGGTGTGCTTGATAAATCCGGCACGGTGGCTACAGACAAGTGGCACGTCTGTCATTTACGTGGTAGAAGTAACAAGCCGAGACAGATTACTGCAGAGGCAGAAGCAGCTTGTTTAAATGAAGAGTCTACAAGGCACAGCTTTCTGTCTCACTACCTATACTACACAAGGAGCACCACTGGGGGCAGAGCCAAGGTGGCGGCTTGAAGATAACACCGGCATGTTCTGTGCAGAGGTGGCTTTAAACCTGGGAATTTCAGGGGAGGGCAGGATTCCCAGGCCAGTGGTGGGGGAGTATGCAGGAGTGGTGAAAGTGGAACCAAGGCAGAGACATATGACCCACCTCTAGGCTGGCAAGCGGAGGCTGCACAGGATCCACCGAGCTGCAGGTGCTGCCATGACGCCATGCTGACCTCCCCGGGCAGACGCCCTTACCATGTGTCCTGGAGCCCCACCTCCCCAGAGCCCTGCCCCACGAGGGACAGACAGAGATGGGCTGGGGGTGTGGATCCACCTGCCAACACCCATGTCCAGCAGAGAAGCAACTACAGAAGCCAGACCTCCCACCTTCTGCTCCCCATAATGATCCTGGGTCCTTGCTCCCAAGGGGATAAAAAAATGGGAAGGCTTCCGATGGACGGGATGGGATGTGGAGCTCTGGTGGTGGGAACTGTGTGGAACTGTGTAAGTACCGCACGCTGACCGACTGTGCCACTGGAGCTCGACTGTGGAACTGTACCCATTATCCGATGGTCTTGTTGATCATTATTAAATCAATTTAAAAAAAGAGGAGCACCATTCTTTCTCAATGAGATGCTTCCCAATTCATGAATCACTCAAGTCAGTAAAGCCAAATAGATCTCCAAATTAAAAAAAATAAAACCTTGTTTGTGGCTGAAACTAGAGAAAACATTAGTTTTCTAGGCTTTATGAGGGAAGATACTGTTAGGAACAATTACAGAGAATAAAGTTCTCTAAGTAGAAGTCATGAAAAACAGCTGCCATGTTGAACTGTAATAGCTCTGTACTTCCTCTGTGTTCTGCTAGAAAACCACTCTTGCGGGGCCGGGTGGTGGCACAGCAGGTTAAGTACACATAGTACTAGGCACAAGGACTGCTCAAAGATCCAGGTTCGAGCCCCTGGCTCCTGCCTGCCTGTGCGCGAGGTGGGGGCACTTCATGAGTGGTGAAGCAGGTCTGCAGGTATCTAGCTTTCTCTCCCTCTATCTTCTTTCCCATCTCTCTCAGTTTCTCTCTGTCTCAGTCGATAAAAAGGAAAAAGGAAAAAACAAAAAACTACCAGGAGCAGTGGATTCATGGTGCAGGCACTCAGCCCCAGCGATAACCCTGGAGGCAAAAACAAACCACCAAACAGAAGCCCACTCTTACATATGAAGACTAGGAATAGAGCAGGGATAATATACTCATTTTCATTTGGCCAAACTGTCTTTTAAAAAATTTATTATCTCTATAATAATTTATTGGATAGAGACAGTCTGAAATCGAGAAGTGAGGGGGAGGTAAAGAGGAGAGATAGACAGAGAGACACCTGCAGCACTGCTTCACCTCACCACTCACAAAGCTTTCCTCCTGCAGGTGGGGACTGGGGGCTTGAACCTGGGTCCTTGAGCACTGTTAACATGTGCTCAACCAGGTGCGCCACCCCCCTATCTGCCCCACCCGGCCCCTGGACTGTCTCGTTCCTGTGAACTGGTAAGATCTGTCAGGCGGTTCCGGTCCCGCTTCTTGCTTCCTTTGCACTGCACCTCCAGCGCCACGCTGATATGCAGAGGAAACCCGCTGCAAAGAGGAGAAGCCGGCCGCCAGGGAGCAGAGGTCTGCCGACATGCTCTCTCCGAATGTGTAGTGACCGCTTTACTTATGTATTTGAATGCTTCATCATAAATATTATACAAGATAAAAAGATACAAGGATTCAGGATCAGAAAATGAAAACAGATATATTAAATAAGAGGCTTAAAACTGTGACTTACTTTTATAGTGGGCTCTGGCTTTCAGCCACAAACAGCTCCTTCCTAAACAAGTAATCAGTCTTCTGAGGAAGGAAAATTCAATAGGGATGTTCTTTGAAACCATAAATTCTGCCACGGAGGATGACATACTAAGACTGCTGCTCTCTAAACACGCATCTAGAAGCTTGTTAAAAAGGAGGCTGTACTGTGAGACAGCCACGGTTTCTGAAAAGAAGAGGTGAGACAATGAAACTGATCTGAATCTCTGAGGTGTCTGTCCCTTACCACTTCCCTTCCCCCTCTGCGCCCCCAAACACAAAGGCAGCCAGTCACTAACTGCCAGCACGTTAGCACTCTGACAACAGAAGCGTCCGGAGAAGAGCACGGGGGGAAGTGAGGCCATGCCGCAGGGCTGCAGCAGCACCTGTCTGTGAGCCCCGGGTGACAGCGTCTTCAGTGCCTCCACTCATCACATCAGTTCACTTGGCGTTCTGTCTCCAGTTCCTTTCAGACTTCTATTTCCCACATGAGGAAATCATCTCCTCCTCAGCAGTCACTCTCAAATTGAAAGGATCCTTTACAGGTTATTTCCATTTCTTTATATTCTTCACGCAGAAGAAAGTGGAATCACCTTGCAGACAACTCCTTATAGCCCTACGTCCAGCCAGCGGAGTCTGTGACCTACAGCTTATCTCTAGAGGGTCTTTCAGTGTTCCAAGCCTTATCAGGAAATTCATCTCCTGACTTTTAGGCTTTTCCAAAACATTACCACCAGAGACACTTTCTGTAACAACAACTGTGACAAAGAACAGGGAAGCTTCATTGTGTGCTAACTCAAGGTCAGGAGAGAGAGGCCAACGGGCTCAAACCCCCCTCTTTCTCTTCCTATATGATGAGCTGCACCACTGAGGAATACTGCCTGCCACTGCCACCCGGACTTGAACTTGTCATTTGCTAACCTCTTCCATCTATTCCATGTTTGCTTATATTCCAAGGCCATGGAAACTAGTCTCTACAGTTAAGTGATTTAAAAAAGTATGCTTCCTCGTTCGAGTGCTAGGTTCTGTCAAAATATGAATCTTGAGCTAGGGAGATATCTCAACACGACAGCACAGGAGATCCTGAGGACCCAGACCTGACTCGGAGTGCCACCCTCAGTCAGAGCGAGTCATGCTCTGAACTCTTTCATAGGAATGATAAGAAAAAAACAGAAAGGAAGTGTTCTGGGGGCACTTAAATGCATTTTTTGCTGATCACCTGACAGATAGGGGGAGGAAGACGTTGAGTACTTTTAGCAAATGCTGATAATTCCAAAGATAAGGATTCTTAAAAAAAAGCACTAGGGGGTACATGCTTAATCTGCAGAAATCACACTTTTCAGGAAGAAATTTCATTTAAGAATTTTCTGCCACAATTTTTATTACTATATTATACATAATACTGAAAACTGAAATTGCACTCAACAACTGTGCAAAAACTGTGGTACAACAGAATACACGTTGATGCTATTTGTAAGTATCATGACGACATAAACATCATCCTCTAGCAAGAGGTAGGAAAGTATGGCTGTGGGACAAACCCTACTCATCGGCTCTGCTCTGCTCTCCTCTAAGAGGCTTCGTCAGAACACAGTCATACCTCTTTCTCCCTTCCTTCCCTGCATCCATCCATCTATCCATCCCTCCCTTTTCTTTTTTTTTTAAATTGTTTTCAGTTTATTTATTTATTTATTGGAGACAGCCAGAAATCATGAGAGAAGGGGGAGGTAGAGAGGGAAAGAGAGAGACACCTGCAGCCCTGCTTCACTACTCGTGATGCTTTCCCCCTGCAGGTGGGGACCAGGAGCTTGAACCCAGGTCCTTGAGCCCTGTAATATGTGTGCTTAACCAGGTGCGCCCTCACCTGGCCCCCACCTCCCTCCCTCTTCTCTCTTCTCACCACTCCCATCACTGAAGGTCTGTGACTCGGTCCCCACCCCATAGATACCACTCTAGTTCTGCAGTCTTAGAAGTAGGTTGACACAGGTTATTTATTTATTTAGTTTTCGCATTGGTAGACTCAGTCCTCTCTATTCTGCGTCTGAGTGAAGCCGTCCTGCAGCTGCCCCTCACCTCCTTACTTGCTTCACTGAGCGCCATCCTTTCTCATTCCGTCCACTTTATCCCAAAGGACACAATATTATCCCTTTTCCTTACTAAGAAATTTCATTTAAATATCTACTAGATATAAACCAAAACAGGTAGAGAACTACTTGCTATGAACAGTTAGTTACCAGATGGGTAAGAGATAATTCAAAAACATACCTTGAGAATTCTGAAAACCTGGTAGATTCTGCAAAACTTCAAATGTTTGTCTATAGAGACTCTTGGCTAAGACCTCGTGCGCAATTGTACACAGCAGATTATGCCGGTTGAGTACATCCAGTCTGTCACAAGGCCACAGCGGTGAATTGATTACCCATTCTGACTCTTCCAAAAAGAGAAAAATACTAGTATTTACACGACGAATCTCATACTGAACAGTATAACCACACAGCTGTTTTTAAAGTTCTTTGGAAAAAGCGGCAAAACTTAAGCACGTGTACACACAGTTATCAGAAAGAGCAACCAGAGGAGTGAGCATCTGCAGAAACTCCATGGCCAATTTGCTGCACTTGTTTTGAAATCAATTCTCCAACAAAGAAAGGGAAATGTGTAGGTAGAGAGGGAGCAACATTCTTCTCCTCTTCTCTTTTTACTAGTGACTTAACAGTTGTACAAAGTTCTACGATGCCAGGGGATGATCTCACAGACACACAAGGCAGTGCTGTCACTACTACGTCCTTGCTCCTTAAGCACCACGGTTTTCACAAAGACCAAGAGACAGTTTGCAGGGGCTGGGGGAGCACTTTAAGTTTTTCTTTGTTTGAGGTGACCTTGATTTTGTAAGACTATGAATATCTTCGAAGTCCAGTTTCTTCCCTCCTCAATACTTCCCCCACTACTCCCATCTAAGTACCAGTATCCTTCTGTCAAAGTCTGCTGAACCCTCCCCCACCTGAGCTTCTCTCACCAGAAAAAAATAAACAAAAATAAGTTCATAGGAATGATCCAAGGCGCAGAGTACAGCAGAGGACCACCTGCAGACAGATAGCAGACCCCAAAGACAGAAGACAAAGAGGAAGGTAAGATGGAGACGAATAAAGTCATGGGACCTTTGGAATAGACCTAAAATAGGCCTACTAGCTATTTCCAAAATGGAGACCCTGAATCTTCATCTGCAATATTCCAGCCTTTAGGTTCATGATGAATCAACAATTTGTTTGGCTTTATATGCTAACTCTTTCAGCCACCAGGTCCAGATGCTATCATGATGCCAACCGGACTTCCCTGGACAGACAAGCCCACCAAAGTGTCCTGGAGCTCTGCTTCCACAGAGCCCTGCCCTACTAGGGACAGAGAGAGACAGGCTGGGAGTATGGATCCACCAGTCAACACCCATGTTCAGCGGGGAAGCAATGACAGAAGCCAGACCTTCCACCTTCTGCATCCCACAATGACCCTGGGTCCATGCTCCCAGAGGGATAGGAAAGCTGTCAGGGGAGGGGGTGGGATACGGAGTTCTGGGGGTGGGAATTGTATCCCTCTTATCCTATGGTCTTGTGTTTCCATTTTATAAATAAATTAATAAAAAAAAAAAAAGATGGAGGAAGCCAACCAGAGAAAAAGAAAAACACTCAGACAAATGAAGATAACGAAGTCCCGAGACAACATGAAAAGGAACAGCTGTCACAGCAACTCTGCAAGCTGAGCTCACAGTCTTTGTTGAGCTCTGTTTTTCTGCTCCCTGTGGGTGAGGCCTTTGTGTACTTTCATTTTACATAAACTCCTTGTAGGTCTGGCTTAGTGTAGAGAGGCTCTTCATCCCTCCTTGAAGCCTGTGTGATAACCCAGCAGGATGCTGTATCCTTGGGGAGAGGTTTTCCATTCAAACTTCAGTTTCCACCGAGACCTGCTGATGGTCTTCTGGGGTTCCCCAAGTGCCTCTTGCTGCTCTTCAGGATCCTGTCTTTGACTTCTGCCATTTTAATATGCACCTGGGTGCTCTTAGGTTTGGATTTGTTGTTTTTGGAGCTCTGAGCTTCCTGGATCTGGGGGCTTCTTTCTTTAATGGGGGGGGGGTGTCCTCAGTCAATATTTCTTTAAAAAGACTCCTGTTCCTCTCTCCTACTTCCAGTGCCACTATGACACAGCTGCTCCTTCTTCTGTCATCCTCATTTGATTGCTTTTCCTTTTGCTGCTCCATCTTCCCTTCCTCTTCGTCTTCTGTCTTTGGGGTCTGCCTGTCTGTCTGCAGGTGGTCCTCTGCTGTACTCTGCACCTGGGATCATTCCTATGAATTTATTTTTATTTATTTTGACTGGAGAGGAACTGAAACGGAAGCTCAGGGAAACAGATACAGCTGGTTGTGCAGTCCCTGCAGTCCGTGCGCAGATGGTTTCTACAGACTGACCAGGGTTTCCTGTCAGCAGCTGCTGTGTGACTCTGTGACTCTCTGGATCTGGACTGTGGGGTTTAACCTGCTCTGCGTACAGTACTTTTTATGGCATTCTGACACGGTTTCTTAATGTCTTGCACTGTGTTTGGGGGGACACAACCCCCTGTAAAATGGTGGCTGTAATTTCTTATTTTTACCAGAGCCCTGCTCAGCTCTGGCTGATGGTGGTGCGGGGGATTGAACCTGGGACTTTTGGAGCCTCAGGCATGAGAGTCTCTTTGCATAACCATTATGCTATCCACCTCCACTTTTTAAAAATTAACAGCCAGAAATCAAGAGGAAGGGGAGAAAGAGAGAGAGAGAGAGAGAGAGAGAGACCTGTAGGCCTGTTCCACCACTCATGAAGCTTTCCCCCTGTAGGTGGGGACTGGGGGCTTGTACCGGGGTCCTTGCGCACTATAATATGAGTGCTCAACAAGGTGCACCAATACCTAGCCTGCAACAGTAAATCTCCAAATCTATAAGATTCTGATGAAGATTAAGTGAGATAATCAGGTAAGCTATTTAGTGCAGTGTTTAGGTAAAATGAAGAACTAGGTGTTTTTTTTTTTTGCCTCCAGGGTTATCGCTGGGGCTTGGTCCCTACACTACAAATCCATTGCTCCTGGGGGCCATTTTTTTCTCCATTGTTGTTGTTATTGATGTCATCATTGTTGGATAGGACAGAGAGAAATGGAGAGAGGAGGGGAAGGCATAGAAGGGGAGAGACAGACAGACACCTGCAGACCTGTTTCACTGCTTGTGAAGCAACCTCCCTGTAGGTGGGAAGCCAGGGGCTCGAACCGGGATCCTTGTGCCGGCCCCTGTGCTCTGTACTATGTGCGCTTAGCTTGGCCTCCAGAACTAGTTTATTTTAATTTTTCTATTTTTTAAATTTTTTCAACAAAATGTTCATGTACTTTCTTCTTTAACACTAGGCTAATTACCTCCTTTCATTTCACAAGGTTACCCTGCAACATACGTAACTACTAGGACCTAGACCAAATCGCCAGCCACAGTGCATTACCGACTTCAGTAAGTGCAGGCAAGAAGCTGCAGCAACAGCTCATTCTGTGCGAACGTGCACTAGAGCTCACCTCTCAACACCCAGATGGCACCATCGAGGCTTCCACTCTTAAGGAAAATTTCTGCTGCAACGTTCACAATTTGACATTTTGCTGCTGTCTTCTCAGGTCCTGTAAGTCCTTTTAAGTTCGTGAAGTGTATTTTTAATTCATATAATGTATCTAAGACCTTCCTTCCCTAGAGTGAAAGCAAGCAACACTGAGCATTAACTATTTATAGTATTACAGATCATCGGGGCGGACTTGCGTTGTTCAACTACTCAGAGATGCTCAGCCAATGAGCATAGGAGGGACCAATAGGAAGACTGGCATTGCCTGAAACAACCACAACTACAGCTGGACCCCCTTCTGCAAGTTAAAAAAAAATTTTTTTTTTAAATATTTATTTTCTCTTTTGTTGCCCTTGTTGTTTTGTTGTTGTAGTTATTATTGTTGTTCTTATGTCATCGTTGTTGGATAGGACAGAGAGAAATGGAGAGAGGAGGGGAAGACAGAGGGGGAGAGAAAGACAGACACCAGCAGACCTGCTTCACCGCCTGGGAAGCGATTCTCCTGCAGGTGGGGAGCCACTCAATCCCTGATAATTCTGCCATAAGATTATCTCAGAGGAGTCACCTTATCACCCTTTTCAACAGAGTGTGAGAGACAGAGATGAATAGGAAGAGACAGATGCCTTTATTACTACTTGTGAAGCTTCCTCCCTACTGGTGAACTCGGGTCCAGGAGGGATCTTATGTACTCTCCCAGGTGACCCACATCTGGTTCCCCTATCTGCCTAGTAACACTATACTCCACCTAAAGGTTTCATTTTAGGAGATGTCTCCATGTGGAAAACACCAATTTCACTTTTTTACTCTTCTGCTGTTCACCCTCCTGAGATAGCAAAAATGAAGGTAATTATCAGCTTTAGATAAAGAATGATAGTGGGGGGAAGGGTCTTTGGCTGAAAATTATTGCGTGTCTGTGTGTGATTTTGTCACAGTAGGACAGTTATTTTGACTCAGAGAGGAGAAATCCACAACACTGGAAGTTCCTCTCCTGCCATGGAACCTCCTATGAGCTCTAACCTGGAGAGCTCCTTGGCCCTTATCTAGGTCGTTAATTACAAATAAAAATGCAATTAAAATTTATAAATTGTATTTATGAGTGATCAAGTCCTTAAATCTTATTAAATCCACATTAAACTAAGAAGAAACTTTTCACAGCCAGGAAGCTCAGCTGGTTAGAGTGCAGGACCTTCTGCCTGAGGCTCCTGACTAGACAAGCAACAATAAACTATATCTCACTGTGGAGCTCTGGTTTTGTCAGTGTTTCCTTTTTATAAATAAAATTAAAAAAAAGTAACACAAGCATTTAATAGTTGCCTCAGTAGTGACTGTAGGGCAGGCCCAGTGGTGGTACACCCTTTTGAGCCATGTGCTACAGTGCACAAGGACCTGGGTTCAAGCCTCCAAGCTCCACATGCAGGGGGAGCTTCACTAGTGGTGAAGCAGGGCAGCAGGGCCTCGCTTCCATTCCCCGCCATTTCTCGTCTTTATCCAATTAAAACGAAGTTAAAAAAAAAAAAAAAAGAAGTAACTGTAACCATAGCACTTTCTTCTTTGAATCTTCCTGTTCCCTACTTAACTTTACTGAATTTAGAACATGACCTAACACCTCAGGGAAAACGGAGGAATGGCAACACAAGACTGGGAATCACTACAGCACGATAAACATCAAGATGACATGGCATATCGTGTTCCAGAACATTCTAGTGGGTGCCTTTTAAGGAGTTTTGTTAATTATCAGTATGGTGGGTTCATCTTAAGAAAGGTCTTCTGAATTCTTTCAAAACTACACTGCTGCTATTAAAAGTTGTCAAAATAAATTCTGAATTGCAAGTTGCTTCAAGTCAACATGGCATTCAGCATACTCTCTCATGCTGAGACTCTTCACGGAAGCCTGTCTTACCCCTCAGGTCTTTTCACATTTGCCTCATATGCCACCTAGTAACTTACTAGTCTGGTGCTCTTTTTGTCACCTATAATGATTTCTTATTTGAAGGCTTTCTATATATTCTGTCCAAAATTTAAGAATGGCCATTTTAACAACCAATCACAACAGCTCATGAGTTACCTTGGGCCACTGCAACAACTTGTGGTAGAAGTAGATCGCACTGATCCCAATCCTTCCCAGCAGAGTCTTATCCACTTCACTGTTCAGTGGATCTCTGCTAACTGAAACACAAAGCAGACTTGTGGGAAATGCAAGGCACACAAAGGAAGGAAAAGGTGAATAAATACGTAAATATCAGTATTATCATAAAGAACGGCAGCAGCACACCACAACCCACAGGCCTCGCATGCCCCAGGCCTTCGATTCACCCCCCAGTGCTGGAAGGACAGAGGTAGCATGCAAGCTTGCTTCTGTCTGAAAGGAAATTCACTACCTCATATGAAAGAAACAGTGTGCTTACAAATAAAATGTTTAGAATATTCACTTAGTTCGAGTGAGGAGAGACATGCGTGCTGTTAAGAGACTGAGCCTGAGGCCTCAGGAGTGCAGGTCCTGCACTCTACACCGCTGGGCTACCTCCTTGGCCAGTTTTTCTATTTTTACATCTTTCCAGAGCCTAAAATATTTATAGTGTTTTCTTTTTCTTTCTTTTTTTTTTTTTAGGGTGCTCTTTTTTTCAAAAATGTTTGCTAATGCCTAGTGAATACAGCACTGTCAAAGAACATGTCCAAAGAGGTCTCACAAGTATCTGCATTTTGTTGACTTGTCGGTGAAGGTAACAGCAGACTTAATGGCTCCAGCGGCATTCCCTAGCAGCAGTTTTACCAATCTAACAGGAGAATAAGAACAGGAGACACCCACCAGACAGTCTAACGTGAATTCTTGACTGCCCATCATTATACTCTCACTTAATAAGAAGTAGATGGTGGGGCCGGGTAGTGGCGCACCCGGTTGAGCGCACATGTTACAATGCGCAAGGACCCGGGTTCGAGCCACTGGTCCCCACCTGCAGGGGGAAAGCTTCACAAGTGGTGAGGCAGTGCCGCAGATGTCTCTCTGTCTCTTTCCCATTCTGTCTCCCCCTTCCTCTCAATTTCTGGCTGTCTCTTTCCAATAAATAAATAAAAAGAAAATTAAAAAAAAATAAGGAGATGGAAGCACCTATAAAGAAGTGGCTGCTATCTGAAATGCTGACTCAGCCCCAGCATGGAGATAAAGCTTCACACTTCTGTATAGGTCATTACAACACTACATAAACAATCTTTAGACCAAAACAGTGACATTTTACCTGTTTCAGCAAATTCACAAAAAGGAACACCTGGTCTGTCTTCTTTACAGTCTTTTGTTAATGTTTCAGCAACACAAGCACAAAATCTCTGGAAATCTGTAAAGTTTTCACAGCCCATTTTTACACTAATGTATAAATTTCCCAACTTGGTCCATTCACCTTTTTCTTTACAATGCTATCAGAATTATTAAAAAGAAAACAAGACAAAAAAGAAAGCTGTCATTATGTAAACATACTACGGGGTAGGTACAGGCAGGAATTAGAAGTACAGAAATTACTAAGACAATGTCTGCCAATCTTATAGACTTGCTGACAAGTTGTTACAATGCCATTACATGCTGCTGCTGTATAACTTCACTTCCTAAAAGTATCAATGACTCTTAAGTTCCAGATGGCAAAGATGTATTTCATTGTCCTCATACACTTCCTGTGCTAACCCCAAACCTGAACTAGACAGAGACAGATTTTATGTTAAAAAGATCAGCAGTAGCATCTGAAGCTTTCACCACCACTTGTCATTTTATCAACTCTAAATACTACTCTCTATTATTGCTTGGCCATTTGTGGTTGGGGGCCCAAGCATCATTTGGGGGTTATATTTTTTTCTTCAGAAGAGGTTATAAATTTAAGTAAATTTACATTTCCTATGATTTCCTACTATAAATGAAGGAATAGTTTTCCGTGTCAACAATAAATTATCTCAAGGATAAAAATATTTTAAAAATATTTATTTATTCCCTTTTGTTGTCCTTGTTTTATTTTTTATTGTTGTAGTTATTGTCGTCGTTGTTGGACAGGACAGAGAGAAATGGAGAGAGGAGGGGAAGACAGAGAGGGGAGAGAAAGACAGACACTTGCAGACCTGCTTCACCACTTATGAAGGGACTCCCCTGCAGGTGGGGAGGCGGGGGATCGAACCGGATCTTTAGGCCGGTCCTTGAGCTTTGTGCCACATGTGCTTAACCCGCTGCGCTACCACCCGACTCTCCCAATAAAAATACTTTTATATTTATAAACACTTAATGACAAGACCAACAATTATGAGATATGAATACAGAAGGAGTTTAGATAAAGTGCAAAGCATCCTGCAAGTTCTCATTTCTTGTACTTTCAATGCCTGGAGAGCACATGGGGACCTCCATTTCCCCCAGACAGTTGACACACTGTAGTTACCCACAGATGATGGCAAGAAAACAAGCTTTCTTGTGTACTGAGTCTACCCCCCATAAAAGTGAAAGACTATAGGTTGCTGGGCCTAAACAGAAGTTAATTTTGAGGCTGAAATTAAGGGATTATTTTTGAATGGTCCACAACTCTAGAAATTATGCTACATCTCAAAGTGTTAACTTGTAGAAAAAAATTAATCTGCTTTTTCTCGAGTATCTTTTGTAATAGCTATATTTCTAGGAAAAAAATTAAAAAAGATAATTACTACCCTAGATTTCTTTGTTACTGGTTTTCAAAGACATGGCAATTTATTTCAAAAGTAAATGTCATACCTCTACTTCACTGAAGGCTGATTCTAAATCAGATTTCCAGCTGTCTTTAAATTGTCTCATCTGTAACCTTTGACAATAGAAAAAGGTTAGTATTGTTTCAATTCCTTTGTTCTAAAGTTTACCTAGGAGACTGGAAAAGAATACACAATAGTAATTCTTTAGACTTAAAAATAAAACAACAATTATATAGACATACACCTTACACTGTTCTCTCCCCAAGTCATACGTAATAAGAAAAGGAAATTCCAAATAAAATCACAACTTCAGCCTTACTTAAAAAATGTCAAAACTTCAGAATAAAAAGCTTGATCTCAACTGTCTGTGCTCTACTCTCAGTATTCCCACGGGATTGGTGGTAAGCAAAGACTGACCACAACAAAAATCATACAAGCAAGGAACCAAAAATACCTGTGGGGAGAACCAAAAAAGAAACTTCTAGAAGGACCTAATGCTGATTTAAAAATATCACTACTAAGTCCACACTAAGCTCAAATATGCTAGCAAGAAATGTCTGGGCAGAGCAGAACACAGAGTATACAGAGAAGGAACTTAAAAGTCTAAGAGATTTAAAGAAGGTACTTTTTGAAATGCAGAATTTTTGAGCAAGGAAGAAACTGAAAGGCAGAGTACTACTTGACAATGCACAAACTGCACAAGAGAAAAAGAGGAGGGGGCGCCGCCAAACAGCCTTGTGTAATAGTCAGCGACGGGCTCAGCTGCAGTACTCAGTCTCAGTGCTCTGTAAGTTATTCCAGAGCACTTAAAGGGAAGGACGACGATTTACATATTTATTTCAATGACAGAGATATAGAGAGAAAGACAGAACAGAGTCCTGCTCAGCTCTGGCTGATGGGGGTGCTGGGCACTCAGGCATGAAAGTTCGTTTGCATAACTACTGTGCTGTCTCCCTAGCCCAGGAAGAGCGACCTTACGATTTCTTTCATAAATCAAGCATAACAGTAAACAAGAAAAAATCTATTTATTTAGACCTTTACTGTTATTTTGATTGCACCGGGGTTATCGTTGGGGCTTGGTGCCAGCGCTATATAACCACTTTTCCCGGTGGCAACCTTTCTTTCCCTTTTTTCTATTTTGATAGGGCAGAGAGAAATTGAGAGGGGAGACAGAGAAGGAGAAAGACAGACACCTGCAGACCTGTTCCACTACTCATGAAACTTTGCCCCACAGGTGGGGAGTGGGGGCTTGAACCCGGGCCAGTGCACATGGTAATGTGCGTGCTCATCACAGGAGCCCCGTATTTGCATTCATACCTAAACCAGACAAGATAGGGAAAAGAAAGAAAACTAAAAAAACAGTATCACTCACAATGGAGAAGCAAAATATTAAAACCAACTAAGTCTGTCAAGAGAGAAAGAGCTACGGGGATTGGTGGTCGTGGTACCTGTGCCCTGCGGGGACTTACTCTATGCCACTGAACTGCCTACTCCAGCGAATGACAGGCCATGGGACAGCTTAGAGGGCAAAGCACGTGTCTGACCATGTGTCCAGAGGCTCGGGGTTCAGCTCTCCGCGCTACAGCGGAGCAAGATGAACAGCACCATGGACTCCACAGGTGGTGGAATGGTGCTCTGGGATATATATCTATATTAAATTATTATTTTTAAAATTTTAATTATTATTGGGTAGTGACAAAGAGAAATCGAAAGGGGAGGGGGAGACAGGCACAGAGAGGCACCTGCAGCCCTGCTTTACCACTTGTGAAGCTTTCCCCTGCAGGTGGGGACCAGGGGCTTGAACCTGCATCCCTGTACACTGTAATATATGCGCTTAACTAAGTGCATCACTGCCGGACCCCTAAAATGATTATTATTTTAATATTTATTTTATTTATTCCCTTTTGTTGCCCTTGTTTTATTGTTGTAGTTATTATTGTTGTTGGATAGGACAGAGAGAAATGGGGGGGAAGACAGAGGGGGAGAGAAAGACAGACACCTGCAGATCTGCTTCACCACCTGTGAAGCAACTCCTCTGCAGGTGGGGAGCAGAGGGCTTGAACCGGGATCCTTACACTGGTCCTTGAGCTTTGCACCACCTGCACTTAACCCGCCGCTCTACTGCCCAATTCCCCCCCCAAAAAATTATTTTTTAAATTTCTTTATTGTGGAATTAATGGCTTACAGTCAATAGTAAAATGCAATAGTTTATACATGTGTAACATTTCCCAGTTTTCCACATAACAATACAACCTGCACTACGTCCTCCTCCGCCATCACGTCCCAGGAACTGACCCCCCACCCCCACCCCAGAGTCCTTTACTTTGGTGCAGCAAACCAACTCCAGTCCAAGTTCTGCTGTGTTTTCCCTTCTGATCTTGTTTTCAACTTCTGTCTGAGTGAGATCGTCCCATATTCATCCTTCTGTTTCTGACTTATTTCACTTAGTAGGATTCCTTCAAGCTCCATCCAAGGTGAGGTGAAGAAGGTGACTTCATCATTGTTCATAGCTGAGTAGTATTCCATTGTGTATATATACCACAACTTGCTCAGCCACTCATCTGTTGTTGGACACCTGGGTTGCTTCCAGGTTTTGGCTATTACAAATTGTGCTGCCAAGAACATATGTGTACACAGATCTTTTTGGATGGGTGTGTTGGGTTCTTTAGGATCTATCCCCAGGAGAGGAATTGCAGGGTCATAGGGCAGGTCCATTTCTAGCCTTCTGAGAGTTCTCCAGACTGTTCTCCACAGAGGTTGGACCAACTTACATTCCCACCAGCAGTGCAGGAGGGTCCTTTGACCCCACACCCTCTCCAGCATTTGCTGCTGTGACCTTTTCTGATGTGTGACATTCTCACAGGAGTGAAGTGATATCTCTTTGTTGTCTTTATTTGCATTTCTCTGACAATCAGAGACTTGGAGCATTTTTTCATGTGTTTCTTGGCCTTTTGGATCTCTTCTGTGATGAATATCCTGTCCAAGTCCTCCCCCCATTTTTGGATGGGGTTATTTGTTGTCTTGTTGTTGAGTTTGGCAAGCTCTTTATATATGTTGGTTATTAAACTCTTATCTGATGTATGGCATGTAAAGATCTTCTCCCATTCTATGAGGGGTCTCTTGGTTTGGGTAGTGGTTTCTTTTGCTGTGAAGAAGCTTTTTAATTTGATGTAGTCCCATAGGTTTATACTTGCCTTAAGTCTTCTTTGTAATTGGATTCGTTTCATTGAAAATGTCTTTAAAATTTATGCGGAAAAAGAGTTCTGCCAATATTTTCCTCTAAGTATCTGATAGTTTGTGGTCTAACATCCAAGTCCTTGATCCACTTGGAATTTACTTTTGTATTTGGTGAAATACAGTGATTCAGTGTCATTTTTCTGTGTGTTTCAACCCACTGTAGTGCAGGAACTGAGCCCCAGCGATAACCCAGGAGGCTGTGTGTGTGTTAAAAGACTACTGTAAAGCAACGATTGCTACCTCAACATGCTTCACCTCAGAATGTATCCAGAGACTTCATGTGTGGAATGACAACCCTTCAGCTTCATTACTCGGGTGAGACCTTTCCTTTAATAGTACACTCTAATTTCATCTCAGGTGGTTCACTTTCTAACAAAGTCCCATAACCTAGATATACACCAGTTTCTGTGAGAGAGAGCTTATGTGCACACATATCCATAAACTACTGCAGAATATATACCTGAAAGCAGAAGTACACTAGAGTTTGCAGTGAGTACCTCCCTAACACTTCCTCTCCACTATTCCAAGCTTGGGATCCATGATTGCTCAACAAATTGTTTGGCTTCATATGTTAACTCTCTTTTCAATCACCAGGTTCCAGATGCCACCAGGATGCTGGCTAGGCTTCCCTGGATTGAAGATCCCACCAATGTGTCCTGGAGGTCAGCTTCCCCAGAGTCACACCCTACTAGGGAAAGAGAGAGGCAGACTGGGGGTATGGACCGACCAGTCAACGCCCATGTTCAGCGGGGAAGCAATTACAGAAGCCAGACCTTCTACCTTCTGCAACCCTCAACGACCCTGGGTCCATGCTCCCAGAGGGATAGAGAATGGGAAAGCTACCATGGGAGGGGGTGGGTTATGGGGATTGGGTGTTGGGAATTGTGTGGAGTTGTACCCCTCCTACCTTATGCTTTTGTTCACTAATCCTTTCTTAAATAAAAAATTTAAAAAAAAAGACTATTGTAAACAATTAACCCCCCCAAGAAATTTTTTAAAAATTAAAATAAAAGGTAGCAGTGAGACACCACTCCTGTGAAAATGTCACACATCAGAAAAGGCAGCAGCAGCAAATGCTGGAGAGGTTGTTGGGGACAAAGGACCCTCCTGCACTGCTGGTGGGAATGTCAGTGGGTCCAGCCTCTGTGGAGAACAGTCTGGAGAACTCTCAGAAGGCTAGAAGTGGACCTGCCCTGTGACCCTGCAATTCCCCTCCTGGGGATAGATCCTAAAGAACCCAACATATCCATCTAAAAAGATCTGTGTACACATATGTTCTTGGCAGCACAATTTGTAATAGTCAAAACCTGGAAGCAACCCAGGTGTCCAACAACAGATGAGTGGCTGAGCAAGCTGTGGTCTATATACACAATGGAATACTACTCAGCTGTAAAAAATGGCGACTTCACCGTTTTCAGCCGATCTTGGATGGACCTTGAAAAAATCATGTTGAGTGAAATAAGTCAGAAACAGAAGGATGAATATGGGATGATCTCTCTCAGGCCGAAGTTGAAAAACAAGATCAGAAAAGAAAACACAAGTAGAACCTGGAATGGAATTGGCGTATCGCACCAAAGTAAAAGACTCTGGGATGGGTGGGTAGGGAGAATACAGGTCCATGAAGGATGATGAATGACATAGAGGGGGTTGTATTGTTAAATGGGAAACTGGGGAATGTTATGCATGTACAAACTATTGTATTTACTGTTGAATGTAAAACATTAATTCCCCAATAAAGAAATAAATGAAAAAAAAAGAGGGAAATAGAGAAAAAAAAAGAAATGAAAAACAAACAAAAAAATTTCTTGGGGGGGGGTTAATTGTTTACAATAGTCTTTTAACACACACACAGCCTCCAGGGTTATCGCTGGGGCTCAGTGCCTGCACTACGAATCCACTGCTCCTGGAGGACATTTTTCCCATTTTTGTTGCCTTTGTTGTTATTACTGTTATTGCTGCCATTGACGGTGTTGTTGGATACGACAGAGAAAAATCGAGAGAGGAGGGGAGACAGAGTGAGGGAGAGAAAGACAGATACCTGCAGACCTGCTTCACCACTTATGAAGCAACCCCCCTGCAGGTGGGGAGCCAGGGGCTTGGACCGGGATCCGTTCCTTGTGCTTTGTGCCATGTGCACTTAACCTGCTGCACTACTGCCCGACCCCCTTATTATTATTATTATTATTATTATTTTTTGATAGAACAGAGAAACAGAGAGGGGAAGGGAAGATAGAGAGGGAGAATGACAGATACCTGCAGACCTGCTCCACCACTTGTGAACTGACCTCCCTGTAGGGGGGAACTGGGGGCTCGAACCTGGATTTGTGCGGGTCCTTGTGTGCTTACCATGGTGCACCACCACCTGACTCCCTTAATATATTTATTAGGATTTAATACTGATTTACAAGATCATGATAATAGGTCTAATTCCATACCGTTCCCACCACCAGAGCTCTGTGTCCCCATTCCGTCCGCTGGAAAGTTAGTGGCTCTCCCAGGGTCACAGATGTGGGCTGACCATTACTTCTGTAACTATCTAGATTCATTTGTCCCTTTTCTTATGGTCCTGCCTTCTCTACTTTTCTAAGTCACACCTACACCTATTGCTACTTGTGAGTGTCCTTCCTTTTCCTCTTCTCTCTCTGGGTCCTGATGGAGTTGGAGTTCAGAGCCCTCTGGTCACCCTCCTCTATCATTTCTCCCCCTCTGGGAGTCTGGGCTCAAATTCTCTATGGGATGCAGAAGGTGGGAGGTCTGGCTTCTGTAACTGCTTCTCCGCTGGACATGGGTGTTGGCAGGTGGATCCACACCCCCAGCCTGTCTCTGTCTTTCCCTAGTGGGGCAGGGCTCTGGGGAGGGGAGGAGAGGTTCTGGGGCATACTGGTGAGGTCCTCTGACCAGGGAGGTCAGGATGGAATCATAGTAGGATCTACAACTTGGTGGCTATGGCTTAGTGAATTTCTGAAGAAATCCTGGTTGTATTTTGAGGTGATTTTGCATTTTTTCCCTAGTTTCTAGTAGAGCAATATGCAATGGCTCCTCACTCACAGCCTGCCCTGGAAGTTCCATATAGTACAACTTTAACACCAGGCACAGCCTCTCATCTCCTCTTGCCTAGTGCCGAGGAGACACACAGAATCCCAATGTTCCTTAATCTTTCCCTTCCCTTCCTTCCCAAGTCCTTTGCTCTGGTGCAATATGCCACACCCAGTTCAAGTTTCACCTTATGTCCTACAACCTTTTTTTTTTTTTTTTTTTTAATTTGGGGGAATTAATGGTTTATAGTAAATACAGTTGATACACATGTAAAGTTTCTCTATTTCCTGCAAAACCCCTCAATCCCAACCTGGGTCCTCCTTTACCATCATGCATAAGCTTTGCTTCGGTGCAACACAACAAACCCAGTCTAAGTTCTGCTTTGTGTTTCTCCTTTCTGTTGTTTCTCAATTTCTGTCTGTGAGATCATCCTTGTCTTTCTGACTTGTCTCATTTCACATGATTCCTTCAAGCTCCATCCAAGATGAAGCAGAGGTGAATTTATCATTCTTATAGCTGAGTAGTATTCCATTGTGTATCTACACCACAACTTTCTCAGTCACTCATCTGTTGTTGGACACCCAGGTTGCTTCCAGGTTATGGCTATTACAGATTGTGCTGCTATGAACACAGATATACATAAATTTCTTTGGACAAGTGTTGGGTTCCTTAGGATCTATCCCCAGGAGAGGAATTGCAGGGTCACAGGGCAGGTCCATTTCTAGCCTTCTGAGAGTTCTCCAGACTGCTCTCCACAGAGGTTGGACCCACTGACATTCCCACCAGCAGTGCAGGAGGGTCCTTTGTCCCCACAGCCTCTCCAGCATTTGTTGCAGCTGCCTTTTCTGATGTGTGACATTCTCACAGGAGTTAAGTGGGATCTCACTATTGTCTTTATTTGCATTTCTCTGACAAAGACTTGGAGCATCTTTTCATGCTTGTTGGCCATTTGGATCTCTTCTTTGGTGAATATTCTATCTTCTCCTTACTTTTGGATGGCGTCATTCGTTGTTGTGGAGTTTGATGAGTTTGCCTAATGTATGGCATGTAAAGATCTTTTCCAGTTCTGAAGGGGTCTTTCGGATTGGGTGGTGGTTTCGTTTGCTGTGCAGGAGCTTTCAAATTTGACTGTCGTTTACTCTTAAGTTCTACCTAGAAGAGATCATTTGGTACTGGTCTTTCTCCTTCTGGATTGTCTCACTCAACATGATACCTTCAAGTTCTGACCACAATATTGCAAAGTAGATGACTTCATTTCTAACAGCTGTACAGTATTTCATTGTGTATGTGTACCAGAAGTTTCTTAGCCACTCCTGTCACTGGGCATTTGAGTTGCTTCCAAGTTTGGAGTATGAGAAACTGTGCTGCTGTGAACACAGGTTTCTTCAGATAGGTGTTTCTGTTTCCCCTGGGTAAATCCCCAGGAAAGGGTTAGCTGAGTCCTAAGGTAGGTCCACTTCTAGTGTTCTGATCAAAATCCAGACTGTTTTCCACAGGGGTTGGGACCAGTCAGCAGTGCATCTCTTTGCCTCCACAGCCTCTCCAATAGTTGGTCTTTCTGTCTTTTTTAAAGTATAACATTCTCACAGGTATAAAGTGGTACTCGTTGCTGTTTTTATTTACAGTTCCCTGAACAGTGACTCTATATGTATTTTCCTATGTCTGTTGGCCTTTTGGATCTCTTCTTTGCAGAAGATTCTGCCCTTATCTTCCCTTCATATTTCAACGAGGTTGCTTGTTTTTTTAATTGTCGAGTCTGGTGAGATATATAAAATTATCTCCCTTATCCTATGGTTTTGTCAGTGTTTCCTTTTTATAAATAAGTAAAAAAAATGAAAAAAAAAACACTTATAAGAATATGCACAGGAGATGACACATTGGATAAAGCACTGGATTCTCACACAGGAAGTCCCAAGTTCAATCCCTGACAGCACATGTATCAGTATGATGTCTGGTTCTTTCTCTTCTCCTATATTTTCATTAATGAATAAATAAATTGTTAAAAAAAAGATATCCCCATATACTTTTTTTTTTTGGCCCCCCAGGTTTATTACTGGGGCTTAGTGCCTGCACTATGAATCCACTGCTCGTGGAGGCCATTTTTTCCCTTTTGTTGCCCTTGTTGTTTATCATTGTTGTTGTTACTATTGTTGTCGTTGTTGGATAGGACAGACTGAAATCGAGAGAGGAGGGGAAGACAGAGAGGGAGAGAGAAAGACACCTGCAGACCTACTTTGTCGCCTGTGAAGTGATTCCCCCCCTCCCCCGCAGGTGGGGAGCCGGGGGCTTGAACCGGGATCCTTACTCTGGTCCTTGGGCCTTGTGCCACATGTGTGCTTAACCCACTGCGTGACCACTGCCCCATTTTTTTTTTTTTTTTTACAAGTTCAGCTCTGGCTTATGGTGGTATAGGGGGTTCAACCTATGAGAGGACTATGAGTCTCTCTGCACAACTATTATGCTGTCACTGTCGCCTAATAAACTTTTAAAATTATTTTACTGGGGGGGGCAAGTACTTCATAGTACATTTCTTGACACACAGGTAAATTTTCGTATCTTCCCATGATAGATGTCTGCAAAACATTTTTAATCTCAAAATTAAAGCACTGTACATCAAAGCTAGATTAGTTAAAAACAGCAAAAACAAACAAAAATCAACTCAAAGTGAAAGGAGCAAAGAACTAAAAACTAATTAAAAATGAGGACTAAAAATGAGCAGACAATATACAATGAAAAGAATAAAATGGCCCTCAAATACATGAGAAATCTCAAGCTCCTTTATAATGAGAGACAAATCAAAACAGCACAGAAACATCACCGACTGCCCGCTGAGATGAGACTGTGTGACAGCACATGCCACTTGTCAAGGTGTGCTGACACTGTTAGGGACACACACTGGCTCAACTAAAAAGAGATCTAGTAATATCTAACACACACACCATTTCCTAGACTTTTCTGAAGTAATGATAGCTTCAGGAATTCCTCCCAGGTCCTTAATTTAAGGGTTTATCTTACCTGGATTTCATTTCCAGAACTGTGGCTATTTCTTCACTGGAAGCCTGTACTTGGTATAAGAGCTTAAGAATATAGTTAAAGTGTTCTGAGTCAAGCACCATTCCAGCTTCAACAAGCTGTAGAAAATGCAAAAACACTTCTAAGAACAGAATTCTCTGATATCAAGAATGTGTAGGAAAGGAGCTAGGAGACAGCATATGGTTATGCAAATAGACTTTCACACCTGTGGTTCTGAGGTTCCGTCAATCCCCACACCACCATAAGCCAGAGTTAATCAGTGCTCTGCTCTCTCTCTATATATTATCTTTCATTAAAATCATTGCTAATATTTTTTTTAATAGTCAGTTTAAAAGTGTAAGTGGAGGGGCCTGGGGGATGTTTCACCAGATAGAGAACAACGTTGGCATGCCAAAGGACTGTTTGAATACCCAGTCGCAACATGGGAGTGCCAAGCAAACAGGAAGCTTCAAGAATAGTGAAACAGTGCTGCGATGTTTCCCCCGTTTTTCCCTCTGCCTTGCACCCTCTGTCTTTAGAAAACAAAACACGAGTCTGCCAGGAGTGGTATCAGGCAGCTATGAAACCCCAGTGGAGCCCCAGCAGCAAGGAGAAAAAAGACTAGAGAGACAGTTATTTTCTTAGCTATCCACTATCACAGAATCAAGAAGACAAGCTCATACCTTACAAAAGAGATCAAGTAGAGCAGGCACGGCATTCCTTAACTTTATAGTCGCCACATGTTCAAATATTCTTAGTAATGTTTTCAGATTAGGCTGGATAAAAAAAAAGTGCATTAATTTTCATGTCTTCTTTGAGAACATCTTCACTTTCTCAAATTCATTTATACTGAAATACACAAGTATTCTTTAGAAAATACCCAACAGATACAGAAATTTAATTGCTAAATAATGTGAAGTAGAAGTACAAAAATTAAACAAATTAGAAAAATACTTTTAGGAGACCTACCAGCATTTTAGCCATCATGCTGAGGTTCACTACTTGAAATACTTCCTTCAACAAATAGTGTTTAAGTAAAGAACTTAGAAGGTCATTTAGCACTTGTAAATCAAAGTGTATACCTGGAGGAAACTTTCTATAATACTCCATGAACATGTTTACTGAAAATGAAAAAATATTTTAAAGTCACTTGCTGTTTTTAAGATATTTCTCTTACCTAAATTAGACACATTTTCTATATTAAAAAGTCAAGTGGTAGAAATTAATTTTCTTTTTTTAATATCATTTATTCCCTTTTGTTGCCCTTGTTGTTTTATTGTTGTAGTTATTATTGTTGTTATTGATGTCGTTGTTGGATAGGACAGACAAATGGAGAGGAGGGGAAGACAGAGATGGGGAGAGGAAGAGACACCTGCAGACCTGCTTCACCACTTGTGAAGCAACTCCCCTGCAGGTGGGGAGCTGGGGCTCGAACTGGGATCCTTATGCTGGTCCCTGCGCTTTGCACCATGTGTGCTTAACCCGCTGCGCTGTCACCTGACTCCCGAAATTAATTTTCTTAAAAGGTATACTTCCAGTGTGAGAATATTTGCTGAAAATAAAGGAAAGCAAACATTTATGGTATAACATATGAAGTCAATCAGACTTGTTAGGCACTAGATGTAGACAAAACTCAGGTGCTAGCCTCAAAAACCCACCCAAAGTCCCAAATACATCACAGTTTCAAAATGAACCCTCAGGAGTCATACTCCCAGAACCCTGCACTGCTTGGTCACAGCTGAGAAACGGAGTAACGGGATGCAGACTGTTTTGATGCATGCTATTTCTTGTTTAAACCCCAAAATATGTAGCCACCATGTCAGAAGCAGAGCACATGGGAAATTCAGTGTCTTTATTATAACGGAGTGATAAAGTTGGAACTGAGGATGTTTGAAAAAGAGTATAGTTGGAAGAATTTGTTATTCAGTGTTCAAATAGTCTAATTAACTTACAATTCTCTCTCTGTATCATAAAGTACTTTAAATTTAAATTATTAACAATCTGTCACTTTCAATTATCTCTGGTTAAACTGTCGGATTAAAAAGGTCTGAATACTTTAAATGTTTCTTATATGAACTAAACTGCTCTTAGCACAATTTACTGTGATAAAATACATACAATATAAATTTAGGACCTTACTCATTTTTAAATGTATGTAGTTCAATGATATTAAATGCATATATACTGTTGTGTAAGCCTTCCCACCAGGCCTCTCTATGACACTTTCATCTTGTAAAACAGAATCCATGTCCATCAAGCACTAACTCCCATTGGCCCTGGCTATAGCCCCTGGAGAAACACACACACACACACACACACACACACACACACACACACACACACACACACACATACTCACACACACACACACACTCACACACACTCACATACGCACACACACACACACTCCCACTCACACACTCCCCCACACACACTCCTACACACACTCCTACACACACACACACACACACACACACACACACACACACACACACACACACACAGTTTCATGGTTCCTGGCTTGATTTTCATGTAGATGTAAAGAAAACAGAGAAACATCACATTACCAGAACTTTCCCTGGTGCCTAGCCTACCAGGGTCAGGCATGTGGAAAGGGCTGCACCCCATCTGGTGAGCTCTCTTTCTGGCATGTTACTCCGTACCCTTGGTTTTGATCATTCTAATTACCTTATGTAAGTGAAATCACACAGAACTTCCCCTTTTGTGGATGGCTTATTCCACTGAGCTTAATTTCCTTAAGAATAATCAATGTTGGCAACAGTTGTCAGGATTGCATATCCTTCAAAGGCAGAATACATGTTCTTTATCCATTTCATAGCCAGCAATAAAACACCTGCTTTGCTTCACATTTTAACTACTGTGAATAATACTGCTAGGAACATGCATAAATACCTCCTCAAGATCCTGATGTACTCCTAGTACCCAGTACAAATACTGGGATCATATGGTAATTTCTATTTTTATTTTATTATTATTATTTTTTTGCCTCGCTGGGAATCAGTGCCTGCTGCATGACTCCACTGCTCCTGGAAGCCATTTTCCCCATTTTGGTACCCTTGTTGTTGTTGTTACTATTGCCATTGCTGTTGTTGTTGGATAGGATAGAGAGAAATCAAGAGAGGAGAGGAAGACAGAGAGGGGGAAAGACAGACACCTGCAGACCTGCTTCACTACTAGTGAAGCAACCCCCTGTAGGTGGGGAACCCGGGGCTCGAACTGGGATCCTTGTGCCTGTCACTGCGCTTTGTGCCATGTGTGTTAACTCGCTGTGCTACTGCTGCCCCCTCCCCCTTCGGGGCAGTTATCACTGGGGGTGCCTGCTTGGCTCCACCTTCCTAGTAACCTTTTCTTTTAGATACAGGATAAGAGAAAGAGAAATGAAGGGAGGAAGAGAGAAAAAGAGAGACAGACAGAGACAGAGAAAGACATGGGTAGCACTGCTTCACCATTTATGAAGCTTCTCCCCTGAAGGTGGGGACCAGGAACTTGAACTCAGGTCCTCATGCATATGACATCATATGTGTTCTACAAGGTGGGCCACTATCCAGATCTTATTTTTAATTGTTCTGGGGAATCAACAGTGTACTTTTTACATTCCAATAGTGCACAAGGGTCCTAGTTTCTACAGCTCCTCACTAATATTTGCTGTTTCGTTTTTTCCACAGCAGTACTCCTACTTCCGTAATGATGAGTGGTTCTGATGTTCGTGGAAGGTGGAGACAGAGAAGAGAGACAGAGAGACACCTGTAGCCTTGCTTCATCACTTGTAAAACTTTCCCCCTGCAGGTGGGGCTTGGGCGCTTGAACCCGGGTCCTTGTGCACTGTAACGTGCGCACTCAAGCAGGTGTGCCACCACCCGGCCACAATGTGGTGTTCTAGTACTGAGCTATCTACCTGGCCTGGATTATGATCTTTTCCTAACCAAGATATCACATATTTTTAAAATCTTTCTAGGGCCACACAGAGTCAGTCTATGAACTCAGTTTTCATACGTCCATTTTTCTCCCCTACCATCTTTATTGCTTTGCTTGAAATCTGCATGAGGAGTCCACAACCCCCCACTGGCTATTTTAAGAAAATCTTTCTTCTTTCCATAGAGGGTGAGAAATAAAGGGGAGAGGAGTAGAGAGGAGAGACACCTGTGACATTGCTCCACTGGCTATTTTAAGAAAATCTTTCTTCTTTCCATAGAGGGTGAGAAATAAAGGGGAGAGGAGTAGAGAGGAGAGACATCTGTGGCACTGCTCCATTGCTTGTGAAGCTTTCCTGCTGTAGGTGGGGATTGGAGGTATGAATCTGGTTTTTAAACCATGGTAATAAGTACACCACCACCTGCCTCTAGTTTTCACGTTAAAATACTCTACTTCTGCATTTTTTTTTTTTTTTTAGAATTTATTTATTCATGAGAAAGATAGGAGAGAAAGAACCAGCCATCACTCTGGTACATGTGCTGCCGGGGATCGAACTCAGGACCTCATGCTTGAGAGTTTATTGCCTAGCCACTGCGCCACCTCCAGGACTACTCTACTTCCAAATTTTAAGACAACATATTGCTTTACACGGATTTCTTTGCCTCATACCTGCACGTTGTAGCAAGCACATCTCATCGATACTTATATATTTCTTAAGCACATCCATGCAAACCTATAGAAGTTATGAAATACATACAATTACCAAAACTTCAAATCTATCTTCTTTATTATAATTTCTTAAAGTAAACTTCAAGCACTAGATGAAGAAATTGACAGTAGATTACCATATGAAATACTGAGTGCATAACAGAAACCTTACTTAAGGAAATTTAGTCAAAGAAACAAAGTTAAGATTAGCAAGCAACTGGGAAAAGGAAATACTTGAATATTATAAAAAATAATATAGGTCATTTAAAAATAACTATTTACTACAACAAGAATAAACACTGACTAATGCATCAGAACAGAGAAGCCAGAAATAGACCCGCTCACATAATCAGACGATATCCGACATGGTGACACTGGGTGCAGTGGGAAAAGGTAGTGGCAGCTGACTTGGAGAAAGTACGTGTCTCAACCTTCTGACATCATAAACAAGTGCAAAAACAAAAGAGAACTTTTAAAGGAATATTAATACCTTAATGATCTTGGCAAAGATTTCATTAACAGGATGTAACTAACAATACTAGAGGAAAAAACTGATGGAATTGGAGTATGTAACATTAAAGTATTCTGCTTATCAGATACCACTGCAACTTGTAAGTATTCAAAGGTATCTGAAATACATATGTATACACATATCCAACAAATAAATTGTTCACAGATCATATACAAATTCTTAAGATGGACAAGAAAAAACAATCACATAATAGAAATACTTAAGATATTTCTAAAATAGCATTTTGAAAGAGGTTCATCTTCATCAGTAATCAGGGAAGATCATTACTCACCATCCATCAAAATTTTTTAAAAGTAAAGACTTATAATAATACTCATTTGGATGAAGAGCAGTCAGATCACTTCAATATTCCTGCTTAGGGCATAATCTGGTAAGTCATTTTGGGAATTTGTGTGCCCACGCCTATTAAAGTCGAACATATATATGCAGACCTTGTCACCCAGAAATTCCAGTGTTACGTACAATCAGAATATGTATGTATATTCTACAAAAGAGATACTAAAGGACACTGAAAGTATCACTGTCCTAAGAACCAAGGTTAGAAATGATCCAGGTGTCTAAAAACATTTTTCTATGAATCAATATTGGGCTGTCAGAAAAGCTGTGACATATCTTTCTATGTAAAAATGTGTCATGACTTTTCTGACAACCCAGTAAATTCTGATATATGCACGTAATATTTAGTATTACATAACAATGAGAAAGACACATTTGTAATAAAGCAAAATCATTACGATTAATCTCAGAAATACTAAGCAAAAGGATTCATAAATAAAATGCAGATTGTGTGGCTCCATATATTAACACACAAAACCCAGATACAGCTCAGCCATGTTCCTAGGACTGAATGAAGATTTCGTAATATTTCAACTATTAAATTTTACCTTCTCATCCCCTTGCTCAGGCACATGAGCAAACTTGCACTGTGATCGCTCACAGCCACGTAATGTATTAAAATGAAATCTGCAGTATCTGTGAGGTATCAGCAAACCGAGGGGCTTCTGGAACACCTAGAAAATTAGACAAATTCCCTTTCTGTATTAATTGCAAGCTATTTACATCAAGCAGAAAGTACTTGAAGCAACCAGTTCTAATCCCAAATGCTATCAAGACAGATTCCCTGCTTACATGATAAATATAAAATTCTAAGCAACTGATATATAAAGAATTCAACTGAAATGGATTTGTTTAAATCTTTACAATTTCCTTTAGTATAAAATGCCCCAAAGTTGTGGGCATTTTACATATTTTTAAAAGCTTACATATTCCTTTTGGTAAACTTATCATTTTCACTTTTATAAAAACTTCTCTTAGAACATGTACCACACTTCAGATGCATTTGTTAAAACCCAGTTCTCTTGAAAGACTGATAAAGAGAAACAGGCCAATGGTGGAATCAAATCTGTATTTACTCCTAACTGTTTCATATTGTTAGAGGACTCCTCCATCACAGGGAGCCATTCATTCCTCCCTTTCTGGAGAGTCCCACTTTTCTGCTTGCAACCTCTTATGCAGATAAGGCTACCTTTTGAAGCACTACTTTGTTTGTTTCTTAGTACCAACTTCCACTCAAAGATTCCTCTTGTATCTGGGACTATTCATTGAAAATGTGTTGATAGGGAATAACACCAAAGAGGCTCAGACTAAATGCTATTGACTCAGGTGTCTTTTTTTTTTGAGAGCTCACCGATGCATTTTTCCCCCTCTTAAATATTTCACCAGCTTCAGGATTCTGCAGCTTGAGGACAGACTGGCTTCCTGGATATCTGTAATCTAGAAATGATTGAAAATGCCATTACACTCCAGCATAGCAGTGAAACAGGCTGTCAATCCTAAACTCACTTTGGACGATTCATGCTCATGTCACAAGATTAGTATCATGATGTATCCCCATGAAATAGATTTTTTTCCCTGCACTTCAAGTGCTTAAGTATTTTTGACCTAAGTTTAAAATATGCACATTCCCTATAAGCTGTTTTTTTTTTTTTTTTTTTTTAACAGAGCACTGTTCAGCTCTGGCTTATGGTGGTGCAGGGGATTGAACCAGGAACTTTGGAGCCTCAGGCATGAGAGTCTGTTTGCATAACCATTATGCTATCTATCTTCCACCCAAGCTGTTTTTTTTTTTTTTAATTAAAATTTACGAGACTACACAGTGCTAGTTCCCTCAAGGCTCTATCTGGCAGTGCTGAGCCTTGCATTCAGTGATCAGTTACACCAACCTGGTGCTGTGGACTCAACTGTCCTTCTGTCCCACCCCAAATTCACATGCTGAAGTCTAACTCCTGTGACTGTATTTGAAAACAGGCCTTACAGGTGGTTTAAATGGGGTAAAAAAAAAAACAAAAAACAAAAAACTGTGATCCTAACCTGAGTTAGTAGTCTTTCAGCACTATTTTTTTTTAAATTTTTAAATTTATTTTCCTTTTTATTGCTGTAGCTATTATTGTTATTGATGCCATCATTGTTGGATAGGAGAGAGAGAAATGGAGAGAGGAAGGAAGACAGAGAGGGGGAGAGAAAGACACCTGCAGACCTGCTTCACCACCTGTGAAGCAACCCCTCCCACCCCCGCAGGTGGGGTGCTGGGGGCTGGAACCAGGATCCTTATGCCGGTCCTTGCACTTTGCGCCATGTGCGCTTAACCCACTGCACTACTGCCTGTTAGTAGTCTTAAAGAAACACCACCCACACCTAGATATAGACCAGGTTCTGTGAGAGAGACCAGGTTCTGTGAGAGAGAGCATATGTTCACACGTATCCATAAACTAGTGCAAAATATATACCTGAAAGCAGAAGTATACTAGAGTTTGCAGTGAGTACCCCCCTAACACTTCCTCTCCACTATTCCAACCTTTGGGTCCATGATTGCTCAACAATTTGTTTGGCTTTGTATGTTAACTCTCTTTTCAGACACCAGGTTCCAGATGCCACCAGGATGCCGGCCAGGCTTCCCTGGACTGAAGACCCCACCAATATGTCCTGGAGCTCCGCTTCCCCAGAGACCCACCCTACTAGGGGAAGAGAGAGACAGGCTGGGAGTATGGACCGACCTGTCAACGTCCATGTTCATCGGGGAAGCAATTACAGAAGCCAGACCTCTACCTTCTGCATCCCACAATGACTCTGGGTCCGTGCTCCCAGAGGGATAGAGAGTGGGAAAGCTATCAGGGGAGGGGACAGGATATGGAGATTGGGTGGTGGGAATTGTGTGGAGTTGTACCCCTCCTACCCTATGGTTTTGTTAATTTATCCTTTCTTAAATAAAAAATAAATTAAAAAAAAGAAAAGAAACACCACCCACATTTATGGACATGTAATTTTTGACAAGGGGGCTCAAAATATTAAATGGAGAAAGGAGAGTTTATTTAATAAATTGTGCTGGGAAAATTGGTTTGAAATGTAGAGAAGAATAAAACTGAACACTTATATTTCTCCAGACACAAAAGTAAAATCTAAATGGATCAAGGACTTGGATGTTCGATTAGGAACGATCAAATATTTAGAGGACTTTTTTCCATCTAAATTTTAGTGGCATCTTTTATGATTCAAGTCCAATCACAAGGAAAACAAACAAAAAATCCAATGGGACTTCACCGAATTGAAAAGCTTGTTTGGCAATACGAGCCACCGCCCAAACAGAAAGACTCCTTATACAATGGGAGGAACGTTTATATGCCGCACATCAGACAAAAGTCTGGTAACCAAAATAAATAAAGAGCTCACCAAAGTCAGGAGCAAAAACCCAAACAACCCCATGGGGGGAGGATAGGAAAATAACATTTACCACAGATCCAAAAGGCCAACAGACATATGAAAAAATGGTCCACATCATTGTTAGAGAAATGTAAACAAAGAGAACAGTGAGATACCACTTCGCTCCTGTGAGAATGTCACACATCAGAAAGGACAGTAACAACAAATGTTGAAGAGCAGCACAATTTGTAATAACCCAAACCTGGAAGCAACCTAGACATCTAACAAATGAGTGGCTAAGAAAGTTGTGGGAATATATATATATATATATATATATATATATATATATATATATATATATATTCACAATGGACTATTATTCAATCATTTTCATCTCATGTTGGATACAGCTTGAAGGGATCATGCTGAGATAAGTCAGAAAGAGAAGGATGAATATGGGATGATCTTACTCATGGGCAGAATTTATGAAATAAGAACAGAAAGTAAAAATACAAAGGAGAACTTGGAGTGAGTTTGGTATATTGCACCACAGCAAAGGGTACTGGGAAGGATGGGAGTGTGTGGCCCCAGCTTTCAGGTCCTAGTGCATGATAGCAGAAGAGGACCTAGCCCGAGGTGGGGAGAGTATTTAACAGAAAGGGAAAAATAGCCTCCAGGAGCAGTGGATTTGTAGTGCAGGCACTGAGTCCCAGCAATAACCCTGGAGGCAATAATAATAATATTAAGGACATCACATTTTTTCTAAAGATCAAGTGTTTTAGGTGATTTCATGCTTTAGTTGGCAGTATGGAGATACAGAGTCTGGAACAAGCTGAAGTTTGTGCTATACAGCTTTGCAGTGCTTCTCACTATACAAACTCTTAAGGTATTTCAAGAGAAAACACATGAGTGTCAGGGAGTTGCCATGGTACTTGCGAGCAGAGGGCATGAAGCCACTAATGGAAAGGTACAGAGAAGTTAGTTATGAGATACACAAAGGAAGTCTATTGTTTCTAACCTTATTCTCAACCTAGCTTATTTTGTTTAAAATTTTACATACTTTTAAATTACAAAAGCTCTATTCAACTGAAATCAGAGTATTGTAGGTATAACTTGTAATTTACCTGCCTACCACTACCACATAAACTCATGGTTCTCAGAAACTCTTCTGTCAGAAATACTAAGGCACACAAACTTGATTTTATCATATTCTGTGCTTGTTGTGCTTCTCCTACCTTTTCAGTTTTGGTGAAAGGAATTATTACAGTCCCTGTATTATCAAAGACAATGTAACTCTATTAAGAAAATAGTACCATTCATCCAGGGCTTCAGCCACGTGTCTTCTTGATGAGCACTTAGGTTCAAAGGTGACACTGACAAGCACAAAGGTTTGGGGCCCAGCGCTGCTATCTGATATTCACCAACCAGAATCTCTGCATTTTTAGAACCTTTGCTGTATGAGCAGAAAAACCAAGATCAGAATGTGAATCCAAAAACACTGAATAAGCAAGAATCAACAAGCAAGGTAACTTCCTGCTGTGCACGCGGCACACTGTGCCACACGCACCACCACATATGATGCTCTAGCATTTACATCGTGTTGCTTTTCCCTTCATGACTAGAAATCCAGTACCTGTCAAATGACTAAGGGGGCAGTGGGCTTAAAGCTAGTGCAACACAGTCGTGATCATGTCAGACAAAAGCTTTCAATTCAGAAAAGACTGTACTCGGGCTGAGGAGATAGCATGATTGCTCTGCAGAGAAGACCGTACAATCATTCTCCTGATAGTGTAGTGGAACCAGAGTTATAAGTTACTGACAAGGGCACACAGTGAATTCACTCGTATATGCCCTGGAGAGCTTACTTTGGACAGGAGGTAGGAATGCATGTTCTGGCCTGCTGCTTTAAATAGCTTTGACTAATATGTGAGAGCCTACGGAACTATCTAGTGTTCACTTAGCTAGGATAGGAGCCCTAGGAGGGTCAGGAGGAGCTGACTAGCAGACACAGTTACTTTCTTTTACAAGAAGGATTTATATCCTCACTCTGGATCCATTTTACCTTAAAAACAATTTTACTAATATTTTTTTACTTGGGCTAGAGGACAGTAAAAATAGTAAGACAGACCCCACAACTCTAACATTTGACATTTATAGTAGTACTGATCAAGTTTTAAAAGTAAACATAAAATAAGGGATGAGGAGATAGAACAGTGGAAGCACACAGGGCTTGCCATGTGAAGGTCCCAGGTTTGATCTCCTGACACCAGCAGTTGTCAGAGATGAGTGGTGCTCTGGACACACACACACACATACACACACACACACACACACACACACACACACCGGCAGTTGTCAGAGATGAGTGGTGCTCTGGATGGACACACACACAAACACACACACACACACATACACACACACACACACACACACACACACACACACACGGCATCTGCTTCCTAACTTGGGGCATCATTTATTGTGCAATCAACATAACTGTCTCCAACACAATCAAATAAAAGAAGTAACATAACAGTGACAGAAATTATGAAATTTTATTTTATTTATTTTATTATTACTATTTTTGCCTCCAAGGTTATTGCTAGGTCTTGGCACTACGAATCCATTGCTCCAGGTGGCCATTTTTTGTTTTTTAGAGGATAGGCCAGGGAGAAATTGAGAGGGGAGGAGAAAATAGAAACGGAGACAGTGACACTAGCAGACCTGCTTCACTGTTTGTGAAGTGACACCCCAGATTGTGGGGAGTGGGGACTCAAACCAGGAACCTTGTGCTTCGTACTATGTGTGCTTAACCTGGTATGTCACTGCCTGGCCCTGAATCACGAACTTTTATAGCTGTGAAAGACAATCTGGTAAAATTCTTTGATACCTGGCTGGTGACAGAAGCTGATGGCAAGGTAGTAAGTAACTTGTCTACAGTTAAGGTAGTTAGTAACCTGAGGTAGGGTTTAGAAGCAACCTGGGCAGCAAGAGCTAATTTGACTTTTTTATATTAAGATCTCAGAAAACCTGACCAACGTCATACTCTCGATTAAGACCTGAGTTTGTAAGTGAAATGCTTTTAAAACGCTAAGCTTATTTCTTTAAGATATGCAACTGGACATGATAGTACTGGTGTCCTGAGTCCATTTAATTCTCATGGGGCCTTTCCCTTACACTGAGCATATGCATAAAAACAAACTAGTGATCCTGTGCAAACGGACTGGTCCTATCTCCAGAGCTTGTGATTCAACAGGGCAGAGGCAAAACCTTCTAGTAAGTCCCCACCTAATGCTGCTACTCTGAGTCACTTTTTTTTTTTTTTTTTAATTTTTCCTTCCAGAGCCTTACTCAACTCTGGTTTATGGTGGTGCAGGGGACTGAACCTGGGACTTCGGAGCCTCAGGCACGACAGCCTCTTTGCAGAACCATTATGCTCTCTATCCCCGCCCCTGTGGGTCACTTTTTGAAAACTGCTGTATTAGTATTAAAGGACTTGAACATTATCTGTCCCTTGACCTGAGTTTATCTCAACAGTAAAACAGGCGAGGAACGGATGAAATGATTTCCAGCTCCAAGCCTGGAAGCTGCACATATTCTAGTGAGTATACTATACCTCTCAGTACCATGCACAGCAGTTAAGATTTCTGCAAAGTGCAATGCTCAAGTGACTTCGTCCACTTCGTCTGTCACACATATGCTTTTCTTTTTTATCATTCCTCAAAATTGTCAATGGTTTAAAAATCTTAGTGGAAGTTTGAAGGTAATTTATATTGGGTGGCCAGAAAAGTCATGATGCATTTTTGCATAGAAAAATACATCAGGACTTTTCCGACAACCCAATAGTATCCCTTACAGCTAGCTAGACTTGCTACATTACTGAGTCAATTCTCATGAAAGCAATAGAGAATAAGTTATATACCCAAGACACAAACTACATGGATGCCTATTTTCAAGTTGTGTAATTAAAAGTCACCGACCTTCTGCTAAATTCATCAGTATTTTCCTTTTCTTCTTTAATAGTCACCTTGTCTAAAAGTTTGCACTGTAAAGAGATTATGGGGAGAAAGCACAAGTGAGTATTCCATCTCAGTTAGCCAGTGAGGCTTACTGTAGCTATTCAAATGTACTACAGGTTAAGAACTGGGAAAACAACCCTGTAGTATTTAAAATACTAAATACTTAAAGATCCCAGTTCGAGCCTGGCTCCCCACCTGCAGGGGCGAGGTCTCTCCACAAGTGGTGAAGCAGGTCTGCAGGTGTCTCTCTCCCCGATCTTCCCCATCTTTCTCGATTTCTCTCTGTCCTATCCAACGACGACGGCAGTAACAATAATGATAAATAAGGGCAACCCCTGCGAGCGTCAACCCGGCTTTGACCTAGCACGTTATGATCGGGCCCTCCTCAATCGCTATCGAACAGGCCATGGCCGGTGCGCCGCTATGTTCCATCGCTGGGGAGCCAGAGATGACCCGAACTGCCCCTGCGGCTCCAGACAGACTATGACCCACATAGTCAACGACTGCCACCTCTCCAGATTCAAAGGAGGTCTCGAAACTTTACATCAGGCTCCACCTGACGCTGGTGACTGGCTACGGAAGAAGGGCAAACGCTAGAAGAAGAAGGGCAAAAAAATGGGAAAAATGGCCTCCAGGAGCAGTGGATTTGTAGCGCAGGCACCGAGCCCCAGTGATAACCCTGGAGGCAACAACAACAACAACAACAAAAAAAACCCAAACACCTAAATACTGACTTCAGAAAAACTTGGAGTGATTTTTATTTTGAGGTGGTATTTATGAACATAGATGTGCTTTTTATTAGAAACATTTAGTTGCAACATTTCACAATCAAGGGCTTTGGGAACTATGTTGTCTTAATTGTAAAGAGTTAAACATGCTCAAATATTAACTCTTGAAAAGACAGGCCCCAAAATAATAAACCCCCAATCACTCAGAACTTGAACGCTTATAGATAATAATTTAACATGTTACTTTGTATCTCTGTAGCCCTTTAAAAAGTATGCAACCACCTTTTACAATAGCACTTACTATACATACTATAAAGTCCTCTAATAGGAAATATTAACAAGATAGGAAGATATTATCATGTTCCCAGATGAGACCATTAACAAGTTAAGATGTTAGTTGGCCCAAGCAAACATTTAAAAAAAAAATAAAAACAAAAACTAAATGTGAATGCAGAATATAGAAACAATCAAAAATATTTAAAATCTGTAATATATCTTAGATTTAAAAAAGTAAACCGTACTATTTTAAACTTTAAAATAATACTAAGGCAGTGATAAGTCTCTGAGGAATCAATGAAATAAAAGATGTAATTGTGTATATATCTATATGTATATATAGATATATAAAATTTTTGAAAATAGTGTAGGATGGTGGTACTGTGCCAGGTTAGCGTCACGGGTGGAAGAGATGATCCAGGAACCAAGCTTGTGGCGGTAGTGGTACAAATCTTTATTCATGTGGGAGCCCCAGAGTCAGGTGTGAGTGTAGTGGGTTAAGCCATGTGGAGCCAACTGCAATGGCCGGCATCCACCTCCTGGTCTGCATGCCTGACCTCCTCTATGTCGGGGCACTGAAGAGAGAGACCAGAAATGAAGTGGCTTGTACCATACCATTAAGTGGGAGGGGCTGGAAATGGTGGTGGCCTCCCTAGCAACCGTTGCCAGGGATTCAGTTGGCGGGAACTAGCAATACCCTGTGGGGACTTAGGAGGGAGACTTTTAATGATATGTAAGACAAAGCAAAAGATTGATATGTAGATAATAATACTAGCATGGAAATAGGATGGTTTGTGGGCCCTGCCAAGCTCGACCACATCTGCACAATTTCCCAACAGTACTGCTTGTTGAATGCATGTGCTACCATATACAAAGACCTGGGTTCAATCCCCCAGTCCCTAGCTGCAAGGGGGATACTTCATGAGTGAAGCAGTGCTGTAGATGCCTTTTTCTCTCCATCTCTATCTCCACTTCCTCTTTCAATTTTTTTGTCCTATCAAATATTTAAAATTAAAAAATTGTGATTATATTAAAATCTGAAAATATCAAAGATGGTAATTGATAATTGTGAGAAAATGATTCAATAAACGGTGGGATGATGGTTAAATAGAAAATCAATTTGGTGACGGGAGGCCGGAGAATGATCACAGGGAGAACGTGAACTTGACCGCACACAGGTCCTGCCTTCACAGCCCGGCGGGCACCGCAGAGGAACTCCGTGGTGCAGGCTAAGCCCAGCTGACAGCACAGCGGAGGAGTGCTGTGCTTTGTCATTCTCCCCCACCAACCCAAGTGAGAGTGAAAAACTAACGTGTCCATGAGCAGAGAACTGTGCGTGCAGGAGGCTCTGGTGTCGTGGTGAGATGGGGGGGGGATGGCTGGGGGTGGGAAGAAACCTGGCGCCAACTCCCTGCCTGTTAAGGCACCTTTCATGTTCACTAAGGACTGAAATACAGGGAGGGGCTGGACGGCGGTGAACCTAGTTAAGCGCATGTTACCATGCACAAGGACCCAGGTTCGGGCCCTCACTGCTCACCTGCAGGGGAGACACTTCATGTGAGAAGCAGGTACTGCAGATGTCTCTCTCTCTCTCTCCTTCTCCCCTCCCAATTTCTCTGTCCTATCAAAAAAAAAAAAAAGGCTGCAAGGAGGTGGATTGACGGTATAAAAACATACAGGGGATAGAGAGACTGCTCACCGGGTAGGGTGAACACCATGCCCTACCATGCACATAGTCCACGTGCAAACCTTGGCTGCACATCAGAGAGCACCAGAAGCAGCTCAGATACTGTGGTGATCTTCTTTGTATCTTGTCTTGGAGGAACTTACTTACCGACTGAATAGAGACAGAGAGAAATTGAGAGCGGGAGGGGGACATAGGGAGAGACACCTGCAGCCCTGCTTCATTGCTTGTGGAGCTTCCCTCCTCAAACCTGAGGCCTTGCACGCTGTAACGTGCTTAGCCAGCTGAGCCACTGTCTGGCCCCAGGCTTTTCTATCTGAAGGCGAATGTGAATGTGAATGTGGCTTGTAGTAGTGAAACTGTGCAAGCTCAATGCCCTAGCTCCAAAACAATTAAATATAAAATGTACCAAAAACAGGAGAAAAAGAAGAGTATGCAGAAAATGCCTAAAATGACACCAAAGGCAGAAGCCATATGGACTGTGGTACCAACATGTCTGTAGACAAACTTTAAAATATATGCCACAGAATAAAAAATATGAGAGTTGTTACACTGTTTCTAGTTTCTCCCAAGAGAAAATTTGGACTTAGACAAAAATGTAAACACAAATGACACCAAAAAAAAAAATCTAGAAAATGCAGAGGTTACATAGGCTACAGTCAACAATGTTTATACACTCTCCCATATTTGGGAGCTACTCTCTGCCCTGAGCAGCTTTCTGGTCCTTTTTCTGACTATGACACCATTCCCCCAGACAGTAACTTAAGTCACCTGCATATTAGATACCAGGCACAGGAAAAAACTAGTGAAGTCAAGGAAGGGCCTTCTGGAATAGACCTACTAGCTTTTTCCAAAACTTCATCTGCAATATTCCAGCCTTTAGGTTCATGATTAATCAACAATTTGTTTCACTTTCTATCTTCTCTTTTCAGCCACCAGGTTCCAGATGCTACCATGATGCTAACCCGACTTCCTTGGGCAGATGACCCCCATCATGTGTCTTGGAGCCCCACTTCCCCAGAGCCCTGCCCCACTAGGAAAAGAGAGAGACAGGCTGGGAGTATGGATCCACCTGCCAACACCATGTTCGGTGAGGAAGCGATTACAGAAGCCAGACCTTCCACCTTCTGCACCCCACAATGATCCTGGGTCCATACTTCCAGAGGGATGAAGAATAGGGAAGCTATCATTGGAGAGGATGGGATATGGAGCTCTGGAGGTGGGAATTGTATGGAATTGTACCCCTCTTATCCTATGGTCTTGTCAATATTTCCATTTTATAAATAAAAATTTTAAAAATCTAGAAAAAATATGGGAGAAAAAATTTAAATCTTGAAAAATGGAAGGGGCTCTATAAATAGGACTCATAACTCACAAGAAAACTGATAGACCTGATAAACTAAAAACGAGAACCCCTTTAAGACAGAAAGCCTTAACCAAGTCATAACATGAATGAAAAATTGGAAAAAGCATAGCCAAATGTCTAACCTGAAATTGTTACACTAAAAGATCAAACTCCTATAAAGAAAAGCTTACATAAAAACTTGACAGAAGTAGTACGCACTTTGAACAGACTGGTGGGGGGGCAAGGAGGAAGCTCAGTGGTAGAGCACAGGCCTTGCATATGCGAGATCCTATGTTCGATGCTTACCACCCCATAGAAGAACAGAGCAGGGTCGGGGTAGATAGCATAATGTTTCTCATGCCTGAGGCTCCAAAGTCCCAGGTTCAATCCCCTGTACTATCATAAGCCAAAGCTGAGCGGTACTCTGGTAAAACAAACCAGAGCAGCATTCTGCTTTGCCTCTCACAACAATAAAATGAAAGAAATCTGAGCTGGTGATTAAAAAAATAAAAGAAGACATACCAAAAGACACTTGACTTCTAAAGAGCAAATTAAGTCATTTGTAAAAACAGATAGACAAAATTTTATTAATTCCAGTACAACGTGTGTGGTGGCAGTAGAAAAACTGGTATTCTCACACATGTACAAAGAATAAATTAAAGGATCTCTACTTCAGAGAACTCATCCAAAAATGCCTGCACATATACAAAATACCTTATGTCCAGGGATGCATAACGCAGCAATACTTAGCCAAAGTGGGAACAAACCAAGAGTCCCACCGCTGGTTAGAGTATATCCATACAGTGACTATGCAATTATAAAAACAAGATATTACTTCACAGATTGAAAGGAAATAATATCTTCTATGTTAAATTTTATTTTTGTGGGGCTGGGTGGTGGCACACCTGGTTAAGCGTACATGTTACAGTGTGTACAGACCCCTGGTCCCCATGTGCAGGGAGGAAGTTTCACAAGTGGTGAAGCAGGTCTGCAGGTGTCTCTCTCTCTCCCTCTCTATCTCCCCATCCCATCTCAATATCTGTCTATCCAAGAATAAAACAAGTCAATATAAAAATATATAAAATATAAATTTATAAATATAAAAAACAAATAAAAAGTTTTGTACTTAAAGAGGGGAGAAGAACATTAGATAAAGATGGCAACTGTCTATGACTAGAGGCAGTAATCTGAAGACTAGTTCAACTAAGTTAAAAACCTAAGCATGGGAGTTGGGTGGTAGTGCAGCGGGTTAAGTGCGCGAGGCGCAAGGACTGGTGTTAAGGATTCTGGTTGGAGCCCCCGGCTCCCCACCTGCAAGGGAGTCGCTTCACAAGCGGTGAAGCAGGTCTGCCGGTGTCTTTCTCTCCCCCCTGTCTTCCCCTCCTCTCTCCATTTCTCTCTGTCCTACCCAACAATGATGACATCAATAACAACAATAGTAACCACAACATTAAAACAAGGGCAACAAAAGGGAAAATAAATATTTAAAAAACAACATGAAGATCTTTACATGCCATACATCAAACTAGAGTTTAATAACCAACATATATAAAGAGATTGCCAAACTCAACAAGACAACAAATAACCCCATCCAAAAATGGGGGGAGGACATGGACAGAATATTCACCACAGAAGAGATCCAAAAGGCTGAGAAACACATGAAAAAATGCTCCAAGTCTCTGATTGTCAGAGAAATGCAAATAAAGACAACAATGAGATACCACTTCACTCCTGTGAGAATGTCACACATCAGAAAAGGTCACAGCAGCAAATGCTGGAGAGGGTGTGGGGTCAAAGGAACCCTCCTGTACTGCTGGTGGGAATGTCAATTGGTCCAACCTCTGTGAAGAACAGTCTGGAGAACTCTCAGAAGGCTAGAAATGGACCTACCCTATGACCCTGCAATTCCTCTCCTGGGGATATATCCTAAGGAACCCAACACGCCTATCCAAAAAGATCTGTGTACACATATGTTCTTGGCAGCACAATTTGTAATAGCCAAAACCTGGAAGCAACCCAGGTGTCCAACAACAGATGAGTGGCTGAGCAAGTTGTGGTATATATACACAATGGAATACTACTCAGCTGTAAAAAATGGTGAATTCACCGTTTTCAGCCGATCTTGGATGGACCTTGAAAATATCACGTTGAGTGAAATAAGTCAGAAACAGAAGGACGAATATGGGATGATCTCACTCTCAGGCCGAAGTTGAAAAACAAGATCAGAAAAGAAAACAGAAGTAGAACCTGAAATGGAATTGGCATATCTCACCAAAGTAAAAGACTCTGGGATGGGTAGGTGGGGAGAATACAGGTCCAAGAAGGATTCAGAGGACCTAGTGGGAGTTGTATTGTTATATGGGAAACTGGGGAATGTTATGCATGTACAAACTATTGTACTTACTGTTTAATGTTAAACATTAATTCCCCAATAAAAAAGAAACAGTACTAAAAAAACAACAAAAACCTAAGCATACCAGGAAAAAGCAGTAGTGCCGCAACCACAGACTTTGACTATTTTTTTTTAAAGGAATTTATTTATTCATGAGAAAGATAGGAGAGCGAGAAAGAACCAGACATCACTCTGGTACATGTGCTGCTGGGGATTGAACTCAGGACCCCATGCTTGAGAGTCCAATGCTCTATCTACTATGCCACCTCCCGGACCACAGGCCTCGACTATTTAAAAAAAATTTTTTTAGCTAACCTTAGTTTACAAAAGTTTTCCAAGTACAGCTTAATGCCTCTTCAAAATGTGTCACCACACCATACCAACCAACATAGTACCAACATCCCTCCACTCAAGTCTGTTGGACCCCTCAACCCTTTTCTCAGTCAGTCCTCTTTGGTAACCTCAGTTCTGGAGTCCAAAGGCTTTTCTGCGTTTACTGGCTTCTTTACCCCATAAAACAGAGATCACTAAATATTCTTTCTATAAGCCCCTTGAGGATGTTTTGTAGGGCTGGTCTAGTGGCAGTGAGTTTTCCTTCTTTCTTTTTTAAAGATTTTATTTATTAATAAGAAAGATAGGATGAGAGGGAGAAAGAGCCAGACATCACTCTGGTACACATGTTGCTGGGGATTGAACTTGGGACCTCATGCTTGAGAGTCCAATGCTTTAGCCACTGTGCCACCTCCTGGACCATGTGGCAGTGAGTTTCTAAAACTACCATTTATCTGAAAACTTCTTCCTTCACTACTCCAGGTATGACTGACTAGGACAGTTCGTCCTGGGTTTTTCCCATTCAGAACTGTGACTATCTCATATGCTAGTCCTTCCTTTCCAGCCTTCAGTTTTTCTGTTGAGAAACCAACTCAAATTATTGAGGTTCTTTTACAGGTGTTTTTCACGTCCTACTTTTCAGCTTATTATTCTTGTCATTTTGATTATTAAAAATGTTGAGAGTGACTAGGAGGGAGAGGAGCAGAGCACTGTTCAGTTCTGACTGTGAGGTGGTGACATAGGTTGAACCTGTGGCTTTTGAGGCATTAGACATGTAAGACGGTGCTGAGCTACAGCCTCAACCCCACGCCATTTTCATTATTATGTGCTGTGGTGAGCTCGGAATTCTTACATCCTCCTGGGTCTTGAGAGATAATCTCCTTCAGTCTGGGGAAGTTTTTTTCTTGGCCAGAGCACTGTTCAGCTCTATCTACTGGTGGTGGCTGTGTGCAAGTCCTATGTTCTGCTCCCGTGCTATCTTCCCGGTCCAGCATGTCTTCAAGTAACATAAGCTCCATTAACTCGTTCTTCTGGCACCTCTATGATGTGCACGTTGTTCTTCTTGTTGTCTTGTGACAGTTTTTATGGCATCCTAACTTATGTTAAGTCTTTTTGAAAAGATACTTCCCTCTGTCCTAGCCACCAGTTCAACACTATGTCCTTCGGCTTCTATCTTCTGGCTAGCGAACCTTCTACTGTTAATTTTTTTTAGCTCACCTACTGTATTTTTTATCTCTTTGCTTTCAGTTATGTATTCTCTCATACTTCCTATGACTTTGCTCAAGTTTACCTCCACTGAATTTCATTTTAGTGAGCATTCTTAGGACTAATGTCTTAATGTCTCTTTAGGAAGTGTACACAGCTCTGCTGAATTTGGGGTTTCTTTCAAGGTATTCTCTTAGTCCACCAGTGCAGGTACTTTCCCGTCTTCCCAGTATGTTTAATGATCCATGAGGACCTGAATCAGGGATGGATGTTTGAGTGAGTCTAGGCAGTGACCAGGGGTTCACAGTCACAAGTGCCTGGTTGAGGCTGCAGCACTGCAGTCAAGGAAAGTTGAGTAAATGATCACAGGCTTGAGGATACAGGCAGTCTACAAGCTGGCAGGAAACAGGTTCTGGTAGGATGTTGAAGCCAGTGAGGGAGAGCCCCAGCTGGAAATATCTCAAAGGAAGGTCTGTTACTGTGGACACTGAATTCCAACATGGTGTGTCCATCAGGGCTACACATGGAGTATTACTGTGGTCAACAGGAAGGCTTACTCTGATTTCCACCCAGTTTTTGGCTTTTGATTTCCCACTGTTGTAAAGATGCAAGCAACGAACTGTAATAGGAGTTGGGTGCTGGGATTTTGGTTCAGCCTGCAAACTGCTTGTCAAAAGGTCTGTATCTTTTAAAAATATTTTATTTATTTATTTATTCCTTTTGTTGCCCTTGTTATTTTATTGTTGTAGTTATTATTGATGTCATTGTTGTTGGATAGGACAGAGAGGAATGGAGAGAGGGGAAGACAGAGGGGGAGAGAAAGACAGACACCTGCAGACCTGCTTCACCGTAGGTGGGGAGCCTGGGGCTCGAACTGGAATTCTTCCACGTGTCCTTGTGCTTTGCGCCACGTGCTATTGCCGGACTCCCAAGGTCTATATCTTAATCATCCTTTCTCAACTGTGATTTGTTGTGGCATGGGAGGTTCTATTCCTGGGGGGGGGGGGGAGAGGGTTTTTCTATCACTGATGCTTGAATTAAGAGTTTTTGTATTTTGTTGTGGAACCCTGTTTGAGATTCTTATCTGTGTAGGTATTTCCATGTACTGAAAGTGACTGGTTACTGTTCAACCTGGACTGTTCAAATGCCAACATACTAGTTATAATGTCATACTACAGTTTTGCAAGGCTGCCATTGGGGAAGCTGGGTAAAGAGTATATGAAATCTGTTCCTTGCATCTGCATATAAATCTACAATGATCTAAAAAAGAAAGAAATGTGGGATGCCACTAAAAAACAGTTTTTATAAACTTATAGCACTAATGTCTTTCACAAAATAAAAACCAATTTCCAGTCAATGACTCCAGTTACAACTTTAACAAAATACAGAAAGAGCAAATTAAACTCAAAGCAAGCTGAAGGAGAAAAATGATCAGAGCAGAAATCAGTGGGGAAAAAAAGAGTGGAGAAAAGTCAATAAAACCAAAATTTTAGTTCTTTTTTCAGTACTGCTCAATTTAATACTTTTCTAGTTAATGACTACCTTATTTCAATGTACCAAATTAGAGGAGAACAGCTTACTGGTTGCTAATGTTAGGGACCTAAGGGTTACAGAGGAGATCGTAAGTCCAGAGGAGTAGAAGGGAGATCTTTGTAGAGGCAGAGTAATTCCTGTTATAAGTGGTGGCTACACAGAACGGCACACTTGATAAAGAAGCCAGAAATACATAAGCACTAATATATAAAACTCCTGCTTCTTATGTTCTATTTTAAGATGTAGCCACTAGGGTAAAGCTATGTGAAGGCTACATGACCTTTTTGTACTACCTTTGCAGCTTCCCATAATGTACAACTGTTTCAAAATCAAAAGGTTTTAAAAGCACACTATCATTCTAACTATCTGAGGATAAAAAGTAGAATCACTAGGCAATTATTAGCATGGTAAACTTAAAACTTTTATTAATTTTAAACATAACTAGTACAAAGGAGAAAAAAGTCTCTGGAAAAAGGAATATATAAACAACAAGGAAGCATTTCTAAAGATTGACAAAACCATATATAAGCGTGTAGGGAGAAAGGAGCATGTAAAAAAAACTCAACTTTCACCCTGTAGGTCAACTCACTTACAGCCTTATGCTTAAAGTGTACGATGACAGAGATGATTAATAGTTTTCTAATGTCTAAATCTGGCAGCCAGATATTTTAATTGTACCACCTCATTCTGCTCAAACCAATCCAGAAACCTTTTATTTATTTACTTTAATAAGAGAAAGAGGGGAACCAGACCACTGCTTATTAGTTCTGGCTTGTAAGGGACACCAGAGACGGAACCCCAGACCATCGAGCCTCAGCCATGAAAGTGTAGTGTTCCGATGCTAGAGCTATCTCCTTGGTGCTAAACCCCAGAAACTCTCAACCATAAGAAAATACTAGGTGTTCCGTGGATTATTTTCTAAAAGACCTATTGCAGCAAATAGTTAACAGCTTTCAAATATTTAGTGTTAAGAACTCAGCAAATTCTGGCAAAACATTTCCTAATCTATGCTTTAAGTTTAAGTAAGAAAAAGCCTAAAGTGTTTCTTCTATTTATTTATTTTTAATGCTTTAGAGCTAGGGTTGGCAAGTTGCAAGTTACTGTCTTTGGGCTGCCTTATGTGTGTGGAAAAAAAAAAAAGGCTGATCTTACAGTGAGAAAACTGGGGAGAGTGGGCTGAGCATAGAACTGAAGTACTGGTGTCACATATACCCAAGTGGTGCTTTGGTCTCAATCTTCCTCATGATCATTTAAAAAGTCCGTATTTGTGGTCTGGAAAGTGGTACAGTGGCTAAGGCACTAGACTCTCAAGCATGAGGTCCTGAGTTCAATTCCTGGCAGCACATGTACCAGAGTGATGTCTGGTTCTTTCTCTTTCTTTCTCTCTCTCTCTCCTTTCTCATTAATAAATAAATAAAATATTTTTTAAAAAAGTCCATATTTACTAAAAAATTAATTATTTTCATACAGTAATTACTCTGTGCTTATATTCTGTCTTTGGCTTCTTTTAAGCTACAGTAGAAAACTAGATGTGCCTGAACCACATGCTCAAAAGCAACCTAGGTATTTTTCTTTATTAAAAAAAAGGTCTGCTGACCATGCTATAGTCAAAGATGGTGTTGTGTGACCCTGGCTAGTACACTGAGTTTACAACTCAGTTTCTTCATATAGAAGAGGAGATGCCAACACCTCACAGAGCCTTCCTAGCTACTGGTCTTGCCTGAATTATTGCAGTCACTGAAGCTAAGCAGTGTTGGGCCTGGCTAGTACTTGGACAGGAGACAGCATATACCATTCTCCTAGAGAAGGGAAACCCTGTTATTACTGTGCTTATGCAAATAAAGCAATATATCTCATGCTACTATTTTATTCAATAAGAAAAGAGTTGTACTTATCCCCTGATAATACTGCATTATCACTATTTAGACCAAAAAAATGCACAAATTTCCCTAGTACCTTCTCATCCAAGCCGGAGTTTTTGATGTGTTTACTGAAGTCTCCCAGCATTTCCTTTTCAGAAGTCTCATTAGTAACTTCTCCTAAGTCTGCTCCTTGGAAATCATGTTTTGTCTCTTTTGCTGAAACAAAATAATATTCCAATGTAGAAACTTAAAATGAATAAATTACTAGGTCAATTAAAGACGGTCCTAAAATGAGCCACTACTCTTTTTTTTTTTTTTTTTTAACTTCAATAAGGGCAGGGGAGACAGTATAATGGTTTACAAAGAGACTCTCATTCCTGAGACCCTGAGGTCCCAGGTTCAATCACTCATACCACCACAAGCCAGAGCTGAGCAGTGCTCTGCTAAAAAAATAGGAAGCAGTTTTCATCAAATCATAAACTAATTCCATCCTTTTTACATAAAATAATCCTAATCTATAGTAGTAGTACAAGAACTGGGAGTAAGAAAGTTGACAGACATTTAAGAGAAATTTAAGAATCTTTCTTGATTATAGCTATTTTCAGAATTTTTAAAATTTGAAAGTCAAAGTAAAATTGATTTTTAAATTATTTCTTATAAAGATTTCAAGTTTAAAATATGCATTTTATATAATGAGTGTAATACAACAGTACTGTAAGAAGCTAACTTAAAAGTTTTTAAAGTTAGGATCAACTCTAACTATAAATATTAAAAAAAATCACTTGGGGTTAGGCAGTGGTGCACTGGGTTAAGCACATACAGCATGAAGTGCAGGGACCAGCACAAGGATTCTGGTTCAAGCCCCCAGCTCTCTACCTACAGAGGGGTCACTTCAGAAGCGGTGAATCAGGTCTGCAGGTGTTTTTCTTCCCCCCTCCCTCAATTTCTCTGTCCTATCCAACAACAAAAATGGAACAAATGGCCACCAGGAGCAGTGGATTCATATAGCAGGCACCAAGCTCCAGCAATGACACTGGAGGAAAAAAAAAAAATCACTTAAAATGTGATAAAGTTTAAAAATGTATTTCCATTTAAATACGACTACAAAGATAGCTAAGATAAGTTATCTTTTGTACATAAAGTTTAACAAAGGTACTTATTACATAATCAAATAGAAAACGCTTTAAAATTTGATCTACTGACCAATTTATAACAGAAAACTATAAAACATGGTTAACAGATTCTAAAATAAACATTTTAATGATTTCATTTTGGCCAAATTGGAATAGAAATATTAAAAGATACTTCAAATTCTGAAAATGTCAAATTTTACCGTCTGATAAGGAAGCACAGACTTCTGGCTTGATCGATCCAGGATCCAATATAGGGAGTTCTCTGTTCCAAAGCAAACAGAGCTTAAACATTATAATATAGTCAATACAGAGTCAGTCACTTCTCTATTACACAGTACTAGCTCTGGCAGCTGGTGAATGAGCTCAAGCCCTCCAAAGTCAGTTTTACACTGGACTCAGAATCCAGTAGCCACACAGATGACTCATTTGGGTCATGAATCACAGGACAATCCTTAGGGAGCACTGTCAAGTCAAATTTGCTACTTTAAGAAAGCCTGACATACACCAAGTATTTAAAAAATTACATGGCACTACATCAATATGGTAGTGTTTAATTTTTCCCCATGTGTATGTGTATGTCTGACACCATAAACAAAAGACAGTCTAGGAGCAGTTTAAGTCTCTTCCCCCTGCAGTTACAGGATTCTAAAGGTTAAGGCTATGGAGATTAGAGCTTGACCATCTAGGGTTCAGATACTGTCCTGCCACAGTGTAAATTATTTGAGTCTTATTTTGCCTATAAAATGAGAATACCACCAGATTATTGTGAGGATTAAATGAGATGAAATGTTCTTAAAACTAACAGTAATTACTAACAAAAAATTACTATCTACAGAGGCCAAATGACTAAAACTCCAATTTTTTTAAATGTAGTAACCTAACTGTCCAACAGATGAGTGGTTAAGAAGAAAGGTGAGGTATACATACCACACCACAGCCACACACACACACACACACACACACACACACACACACACACACAATGGAATACTACACAATTATGAAGACTGATGAAGCCACCTTCTTCACCTCACCTTGGATGGAGTTTGAAGGAACCATCGTAAGTGAGATAAGCCAGAAAGGATGATTATGTGATGATCTCAGTCATGGGCAGAATTTAAGAAACAATAGAAAGGGGAGACACGAAGTAAAACTTGGACTGGGTTTGGTGTACTGCACCAAAGCAAAGGGCTCTGGGGATGGAAGACAGGGAGAGGCTGAGTGGGGATGGAGCTGTCAGCTCCTGGTACATGGTGGAGAAGGACTCAAGTTGGGAGTGAAGAGTGTTTTGCAGATAGCTATCATGCTGAGATGAGAAATTGTATCCATGTGCCAACAACTGTACCATGAACATTAACCTCCCAATAAAAAATGAAGCAGTAACATTCAAATCTACAACAAAATCAGAATAAAATATTAACATTCATAATTTCACCATTTATTCATTTAATAAACAGTTTTGTTAAGACTGTTAAGACTGGCTGAGGATTACTTCCTTGCCAAGAAGGAAGACAACTGACACTTGTATACACTATTTTTTGAAATATTTGGAAAACATGAAGTATTTTTCCTAACATGCCCTCAAAACCTGAAGCAGGGCTGCAGGTGTCCGTCTCTTCCCTTCCCTATACCCCCCGTCTCAATTTCTCTGCCTCTATCCAAGAAGTAAAAATATTTTTAAAATAAAGTGTCCATTTAAAAGAAAATACACATGCAATTCTCCAACCCAAGTCGCACATCTTCAGACTATTAGAGTATCTCCACTTCAGTATCTCAAAGATCATTCCAACTCAAACTATCTAAACACAAATTCACAACTAGCACCTCTTTCCTATTCTTTCTTTTTGTACAGAAAGGCAGTTAGCTTTTTTTTGGGAAATAACATATTAGGTATAAACCTTAACTCCTACCTCTGGTGTCACCACCATCTGATTAATCAATTTTTATTTTCTAGTCCTCTCAAGTGGAAGTGGTCCTACTTATGTTTGAAGTCACCATGTCTTTTTGGTCTAACTATAATGGTTCCCTGCCAATTTACTCACCACAGTTATGTTTTTTAAAACATAAATATGACAAAATTTTCTACTAGTTTTAGAGTAGAGAATGCAGGATCATAGAAAAAAAAATGGGCATATATATAAATATGATTATAGAAATAATAGAAATCAACTCTTTTATGTTGGTTAACTGTAACTACTACAGTTTCCAGTGGTGGGAATGGGGGCACAAAACTCTGGTGGTGGGAAAGGTGTGGAATTATACTCCTGCTATCTTATAATTTTGTAAATCAATATTTAACCACTAATAGAAACTGGGAAAAGATGGGAAAAAAAGTTTCTCAGGGATTTTACATATGCTGTTTGATAAAGTTCAAACTCAACATGAATTCTAGTTTGCATAGGATGGTCTGTTTATATCTATTATTCTAGCATACTAATTACTAAATTTCCCATTTTCCTCTTAAAATTGTCATAGTTTAAAAGATAAATTCTATAATCACCGTATTTGTGAAGCTCCTGGTCACTAAGTTTTCTGTTCACTCTTTAGTTTCACTTAGTTCTAGAACCACCAACAACTTCTGGAGCAAGTACTAGCTAATACTCTAGTGTGTCATACTCACATTCCTCCCTGGTAAGGTCTATCCAACCTCTGAATGACTGTGAAACTGGTATTCTCAGTGCAGAAAATATTGACAATTAAGGAAAAACTTCAATAAAGAGGCTGATAAGGAAAATTCAGGAAAAGAACTGATGCATCTGAAGTGAAGAGGAATGTTCGACTGATACTGAAAAGTGTCTAAGTTAGGTGTCTGCAAAACACCCTCACCCCTATCACAGGGAGATGAGTAATTGTACCTATGTATCAGCAACTGTAGTGTAAACCACTAGCCTTTCAATATTAATGTTTAAAAAAGAAATGACATTTAAACATAAAAATATTTTTATTATCTTTATTTATTGGATAGAGACAGCCAGAAATCAAGAGGGAAGAGGGTGACAGAGAGGGAGAGAGGCAGAGACAACTGTAGCACAGCTTTACCACTCCCAAAGCTTTCCCCCTGCAGGTGGGGACTGGGGGTTTGAACCTGGATCCTTACTCAATGTAATACGTGTGCTCAACCAAGAGCACCAATACCTGGACCTGGAATAAAATTCTTTTTTTCTTAAATTTTAAAAAATATTTATTTTCCCTTTTTGTTGCCCTTGTTTTTTATTGTTGTTATTGATGTCGTCATTGTCAGATAGAGAGAATGTAGAGAGGAGAAGACAGAGAGGGGGGATAGAAAGATAAGATACCCAAAGACCTGCTTCACCGCTTGTGAAGTGACTCCCCTGCAGGTGGAGAGTGGGGGTGGGCGGTGGGTGGGAGGGTGGTGCTCGAACTGGGATACTTAAGCCGGTCCTTGTTCCCCGTGGGCTTAACCCACTGTGCTACCACCCAACTCCTGAATAAAAATAATTCTAACTAATGTTATTACTGCAAGTCAAAATGGCTCACCCTGACAAGGAAAAACTAATACCTACTTAACAATAACAAGACTTTTCACAAACCAGAAAAGGGAGTAAGAAAAGGTAATTCAGAGGAGGGCAGTGGAGAATCAGACTGGTCTGATTTATAGTGTAACACTCAAAGCCAGAAAGCAGGAGAGAATAGTTATACAGTGCTGAGCAGGGTAAATGTCAACTAAGAATTTTATATCTAGAGAATTTGCTTTCAAATAGTCACACTTTATGTACCCAAGATTTTGGAAAACAAAGTAATCATGAATTCTTGAAAAATATAAAACTGCTCTAAAGTCTAACCAAGTAGAAAATGAATCAACATAGTAAAGTACAAAGAGTAAGAGTCTTTAGGAAATTCAGACTACTGAAGAGAATATAAATATACTGAAAAGAATATAAATATCATAAGGCTTAATATAAAACTAAAATTTAACAAAACTAGATAAGGTTGGGAGAACAAGCACTGACACGTTCACCTTTCACATCAAAAAGCAGATGATCTGAGAATGAGACTTGACTTCTAAAATTGGAACACAGTTTTTAAGGGCAATAGTACGGTGTTGGTATTCTTCATGTTGGTTTGGTCCCCTTCTCCCTACCTCTGAGAGATTTGGTTCGGCCCCTGCTAGTTTGGCGCCCCTCTTTCTCCCCACCCCCTATGCTAAGGAGGTCCAGAGTTCCAGCAGCAGCCGCTGGAGGAGAATGATGGGGAAGCACATGGTGTGGTGATTTGCCCGCTCGTGAATAAAGATTAAACTGCAGCTTCTCAGCCCAGCCATGTGTCCCCGAGTCTCTGTCACTGTTCACCACCGCGAAGCTAGCCTGGCCTGCTGGAGCCCCCAAACATTAACAACAGTACGGAAATTTAATTGTTTAAAGCAATTTTTCTTATTAGCTTGAGAAAGCACTTTAGGAACTAATTTTTTATGATGAAGCACTGATTTAGCAATTACTTTAGTTTCACTTAAAATTTACTTTTCCAGGTAAAGAAAATGTTTCTGTAAAAAACCAAAATGGCATGATCCAGTTTTTACATATATATATATATATATATATATATATATATATATATATATATATATATATATATATTTTTTTTTTTCCTGGAATGATAATTGTCAGTGACTAATTTGTTATCTGGGGTTATGGGATCCCCCCCTCTGCCCCATACATAAATACACACACACACACACACACACACACACACACACACACACACACCAACAATTTTTTAAAAAGTAAAGTTCTTGCCCAACCCACATTTCTTTCAGACTTTAATGCATCTTGTTGACTATCAAGTGTTTGCTTTTGAATGCAGGGTTTGCTCTAATTTAAATCACCTTTAATAACTATCTCTACTGCCTAGTGCCATGCTAAAGCCTTTCTCCATGTTCTCTTATTTAATCCTCACAAGTCTGAGGCAAGTCCTATCCCTTTTTACAGGTAAGGTAAAATCATTTGCCCGAACAATGACATAGTTACTAGGTGGCAAGAGTATTAAAAAGCTAGGATCAGACTATAAAGGTCAAATTCTCATCCAGTAAGACAAGCCTGAATTCAATTTCAGATTGTTGTAGGATGTGACTTTGGATAAGTGACAAATTCATCTTAATTTTTTCTTTTAATATTATTTATTATTGGATAGAGACAGAAATTGAGAGGGGAGAGGGGAGAAGGGGTGATAGAGAGGGAGAGAGACAGAGACACCTGCAGCCTTGCTTCACCACTCGTGAGGCTTCTGTTTTGCAGGTGAGGACCATGAGCTTGAACTGGGTCCTTGCACCGTAACACGAGTGTTTAACCAGTGTTTAACCAGGTGTGCCACCGCCTGGCCCCCTTCATCTTAATTTTTTCCATATTCTTTTCTTTTTCTTTTTTTTTTTCCTTTTTCAAATGGGTAGAATGTCATCCCACTTCACTACGTCATTAAAGGTTTTTTTTGGTCCTCTATTTAGGACATAAAATAGTTCTATTTGGTTATAAATTACAAGTTCTTGCACTTGCAGAAAAAAACAAGTATATTAGTATAAAAGTTACTAAAATCTCTTAAGTACCAGAAAGATTTAAGTCACATAAGTCAATCTTAGTGGAAAGTATTTTCATGTTCCCTTGGCTCCATTGCAAAACATTCTTAATACTTATGTAGTATAATACTCACATACAAACTAGAGCTTGAAACGTTTAATAACATATCAAATATTAAATAAAGCATGCCCAAACAAAATGGATCAAGTTTCTAAGCATGAAGATGACTACTCATCTCCATTTCAAGTTGCCTCAGGTAAACAGCCTATTTGTGAGCTGAAATCATTTCAAAATCACAAGGGGCCTGGTTAACTGCACAAGTTATCAAGCTCAAGGACCTGGGTTCAAGGACCCTGGCTCAAGCCTCCAGTCACCATGTGCAGGGAAGTTCATGAGCAGTGAAGCAGTGCTGCAGGTCTTTTTTTCCCCCTCCTTCTCTATCTCATCCTTCCTCTCTGTCTCTGTCCTATCAAATAAAAGGAGGCAAAAGGGGGGGGGGGAGCTGCCAACAGTGAAAGATTTATTCTATAGACACCAAGCCTCAGTGATAACCATGGAAACAAAAGTAAAATAGCAAACAAAATTTAATAACTAAAAATCACCATAAAAGTAAAATAACCAAAAAAAAGTTACATTATCTCCCTCTGAAAATTTGATTTTTTTTTCCCTTTTTTCTTCCAGGGTTATTGCTGGGGCTCGGTGCCTGCACTACAAATCCATTGCTCCTGGAGGCTATTTTCTCCCTTTTGTTGCCCTTGTTTATCGTTGCTCTTATTGTTGTTGTTCTTGTTGTCGAGAAATCAAGAGAGGACAGGAAGACAGAGGGGGAGAGAAAGACACCTGCAGACCTGCTTCAACGCTTGTGAAGCAACCTCCCTGCAGGTGGGGAGCTGGGGACTCCAACCGGGATCTTTGTGATGGTCCTTGCGCTCTGGACATGTGCGCTTAACCTGCTGTGCTACCGCCCAGCTCCCAGTTTAATTTTTTATTCTATCCTCAAGTTCTAATTATTTCAGATAAGCCTTTTCAAGGCTTCCTTCTGCCATAAAGCATAAAAGATTTCTAATACAACAGTAAAGTCACAAAAATGTTTTAAAATGTGTAGCAATGTTCTCAGTGGGTAACTTGACTGAAATAAGAGCACATTTCTGTATGTATAACAATGAACAGACGAACATATATTTGACTTTTCATAGAAGTAATTTCAGTAATTTAAAACTTTATAACCTGCTATTTAAAATTTTTAATAGAAAATGGGACTAAGGGTCAGATGAAGAACTGGGTGGAAAAAATTTAAAAAAGTGAAAAACTGGACAGTTAACCTTCATTATAATTTCCAAGTTATATCTATACATACATATACAAGTCTGTTTTGCCTCTAAGTTTTAGCATAATGGCATTCCCAAGTCTCAGAAGTAATATACTATATTGCATTAGTAATTGGGTTCAAATGGGCCTCAGTGATCAAATTAGATCAATGACAATTGAATTATGAGTAGAAAGTGATCTATACTAAAAGGCATACTTGAACATGCATACCTCAAGCTGTCACTTGTTTCTTTTTTTTCTGGAAGTTCCACATGATTGGAGTGTGGCAACTGTTCTTCAGTAACACTAGTTTCCTGGAGTATCATGGGTATCTCTGAAGTAACTGAGAGCTCCCCTTCATTAGATACTCCAAAGAGATCTGGGTCATCTTGAATTACATCAATTAAGAGGACATCATCTTCATATGCTTTAAGAATATCTGGAAACCCCCCTTTAATTTCTGAAAAGTTCTTAGTCATTTTTCTCCCACTAACTTCCGATGAAAGTGATTCAAATGTTGCTTGTTCATTAGAGCAGAAGGAAGAACTTTTCTTTACATACCCAGAATCATAAGAGAAAGTATTTTTAATTGTAAAAGAAATAGGCTCCTTATGAGAAATAATACTGCTTGGTTCAAAGATGTGGTTAGATGGCTTATAATCATTACCTTGCTTTAAAAAGCTTGGAGAAATACAAGAATTCTTTCTGTAGTATGAATCAAGACTAGCTTGCACTGGAGTTATACTATTTTGTATGCTCAAAGACTGAGTTGCTGAAGTTACTGTGCAGATGTTTTCTTTATTCCTATTCTGTCTTGCTTCTGCTGCAGATAAATTGTCAAGAAGCTCTAGGGGACTATATGCTTCTCTTTCTGATGACTTGGTATTTACTTCTTTTCTTTTTTCTGTTTTATTCTTAAGTAAAGGAATTTTAAAATTAGTCAGCCGTCCTGTGTTCAATATTTTAACCAAGTCTGGAACCACCAGTGTCTGCTTAGCAGTGCAAGCTTTTCGATGAATGGCTTTGTTTGTAGAGTTAGTTGCTTCCTGGCCATTCTGGGAAGCCACTGTCAAATTAAGTTTTGACAAATTCCCTCTATCTTTCTTTCTACTTCCTGCTAAGCTTTGAGTCACATTAGTTAGTTGAGTATCTTTAGTAGTATTAGAAATTGCCTCTGATCCACTTCTGCTGGCTTCTTCTGACTTTATTTTTATATCATCGTTTATAGGTTCTTTCAGAGTCATTAATGTGGGTTCTACTACAGAGCCTGAAGACAAGTCATTTAAATTAGAATCCAATTTTTCTTTACATAAGGATTCATTGTTTGTTTCCTTCACAGAACTTTGTAATGATAATTTGGAGTCAGTTAAGTGATTTTGACTTGACAGCTCTTTAGGAAAATCACCTTGATTCAAAGTTTCTGGAGATTTGGGAAGTAAGCAACTTGATTCTGACATGAAAGCCTTTTTCCAACAATGGGCAGCTGTTACTCTAGCACATGAGTAACAAGGCCAAATTCTTTTACCAGTCATTGGTATTGTTCTGTGACAGCTTAACTTTGATTCTTCAGATTCATTTTTCCAGTCTTCCTGTAAAGACCTCTCTTCAGTAGGATGGCAATCAGTAGGTGACTTAGTTACTGAGCTTTCAGTGGGATTTAGATGTTCTTCTGCCTCCATGCCTTCACATTCTAAGGATTCTGAAGTACTCTTTGTTTCTTTCACAAGTGGTCCAAGGGTTTTCTGAAACACAGCATTTACATGATGTTCAGGATTTGCTTTTCTTTTTTTTTTTTTTTTGTTTCTGGAAGAGTTAATAAATGATCCACCAGAGAAGGTGTATTATGGTTCAGTTTCCTCAAAACTTTTAAAGGACATTTTTTAGCCTCTAAAATCTCTGCTTCTTTACCTTCTGTATCTGTTTTGTTTTCATGTAATATCAACTCACAGTTGTTATACATGTCAGAGAAATTCATCTCGGTAACCATTTCTTCTTCTTTTTTAGACAACTTCATTCTTTTCCCAGGTTTACTCCCCAAACTGTTTTCCTCTATTACATATTTATTTCCTCCACTTTGAAGACAAGAAAGTGAGCCATTATTTTTACTTTGGTATAAAATCAGTTTCTTCAAGAAGTAACTTATATATTCCCGTTAAGTTTTCTTCAGTTTGTAAAAGGTGGAACATATTATTTATGTTACTCTTATCTAGAAGACTCCTAGTACTTTCTTTCCTTAATTTGGAGAAATTTTCTGGGACATGCATACATTCACCCTCAGGTTTATATACAAGGCTATTCTCACCATTACAACCCTCCGGAGTGAGGAAACAATTGCAGTCATGCAATTTTATAGTGGAATGATCTACTCCAGGTGACAATCTACAAGATTGCTACAAGAGTACTTTGGAGTATTCTTGTACAGTTCAGCTTGGAATGCAACCTTAGTATTTCGTGCAGCCTTATTTTCAGTTACCTTTAAGGTGGAATGTCTACGCTTTTACGCTTTTGAATTCGAACTTTCCTTCAACACCTCCTACCAAACCTTCCTTACCCCGAGACTCCAGGAAAGCCATACTCTGATATTCAGTGCACTTCAGTTTGGAAAGATTCGGAACTGGCTAATGATTCCTTTCTTACCAGGTCAATCCCTGGCTGTGGAGCATCACTTGGGGCTTCAGCGACATTTCTTTTCTCCTTAACTGAGCAAAACAAAGCACGTTAGAAAAGCTCTCACACTGGGGAAGGAAAAGGGAAACAACACAACTCGAAATTCATTACCGTGAGGAGATCCATTTTTATTTGCCTAAACAGCTGGGCGAAGCATGCACTTTTAAAATCATCTTTATTTACTTACTGGATAGAGACAGAAATCGAGAGGGAATGGGCAGACAGAGACACCCGCAGCCCTGCTTCACTCGCGAAGCTTTCCCTCTGCAGGTGGGGGCCGGGGGCTGGAACCCAGGTTCTTGCGCACCGTTGGGCAGACACTAACAGCCGGGTAACCACTGGCCTAGCCAGCCCTCAGGGGAACCCGGATGGACCTGCACCGTAAGGAACTGGTGTGGCGGGAGCCCTGAGGGGCTGTGCTGACTGAGGGGCTTTTGTCTCCCTTGGGGTCCCGGCAGGGCGGCGAAGCTCCGGGAGGGCCACTGAGGGGAGGCGACCCTTGCCCGCCAGATGAGCCCCCAGGCTGCAGACGTCACCGCCAGACGCCTCACACCCTCCCCGACAAAGGCCGCGTTAGCCTGTCTCCCGTTCCCTCTGAGACCCTGGTTTTGTCTCCTCGCCCGCCACGTGAGGGGCCGCGACTTCCTGCTAAACGCCAGGCCGGGGCGCCGGAGCAGCCGTGCTGAGGGGGCCACCCAGGGCTGAGGGGGCTGAGGAGACGCCCCCGGCCGAGGAGACCCCGGCTGAGGAGACGCCCCCGGCTGAGGAGGCCCCGGCTGAGGAGACGCCCCCGGCTGAGGAGACCCCGGCTGAGGAGACGCCCCCGGCTGAGGAGACCCCGGCTGAGGAGACCCCCCCAGCTGAGGAGACGCCCCCGGCTGAGGAGACCCCGGCTGAGGAGACGCCCCCGGCTGAGGAGACCCCGGCTGAGGAGACCCCCCCAGCTGAGGAGACGCCCCCGGCTGAGGAGACCCCGGCTGAGGAGACGCCCCCGGCTGAGGAGACCCCGGCTGAGGAGACGCCCCCGGCTGAGGAGACCCCGGCTGAGGAGACCCCGGCCGAGGAGGACGCGCGGGGGCCCCGGCGTCTTACTGTGTCGTCCGGGCTGCAAGCAGGGAGGCTCCGCGGCGGGCAGGTCCTGAGGGCGCGCCCGGCCCCCGGGCTCCTGCCGCCGCCTGGGGGGCGCCTTCCCCGGCTTCCCGGGCCCCGACGCCTCGCCCCGCCGGACAGTCGGCGCGTCCTCTCGGCCGGGCTCCCGGGCCACCATCTTCCGCTTCGGGCCGCCCTCCGCGCGCGCGCCCGCCTCAGCGCCACACGCCCCGGCCGGCCCCGGCCGCCGGCCTCGCTTCCGTGGGCCGCGCGCGTCGCCCTCGCCCTCACGCCCCAGGCCGCTCACGGAGCTGCGAGGCAGCGGAGGCCGCCGCATCCGCCTGCCCGGGCACCGGCAGCCCGGCATCCGCAGCAGCCCCGCCCCTGCGCCGCCGGAAGCGGAAGTGGGGCCTTGGGCGGGGCGCTGGGCGGGGCGCCGGTGGGCGGGGCGCTGGGCGGGGCGCTGGGCGGGGCGCCGGTGGGCGGGGCGCTGGGCGGGGCGCCACTGGGCGGGGCGCCACTGGGCGGGGCGCCGGTGGGCGGGGCGCTGGGCGGGGCGCTGGGCGGGGCGCCACTGGGCGGGGCGCCGGTGGGCGGGGCGCTGGGCGGGGCGCCACTGGGCGGGGCGCTGGGCGGGGCGCCGGTGGGCGGGGCGCTGGGCGGGGCGCTGGGCGGGGCGCCACTGGGCGGGGCGCTGGGCGGGGCGCCGGTGGGCGGGGCGCTGGGCGGGGCGCCGGTGGGCGGGGCGCTGGGCGGGGCGCTGGGCGGGGCGGCGAGAGCTGCGGGCCACGCCCACCACGAGTTGTGGCGCCTCTGCGGGTCCCTGAGGCTCTGGCCCTGCGCTCTCAGAGGAGCCGCCTGCTGCCATGTGCTGCCATGTGCTGCCATGTGCTGCCATGTGCTGCCATGTGCTGCCATGTGCTGCCATGTGCTGCCATGTGCTGCCATCCCTGGGGTCCAGGGCTTTCCAACTCGGGAGACTCCAGGGGAAAATGTCCCCCCCACGACACCTGGGCGTCCTCGCCCACCCCAAATGACATCTGGGTGTCCTCGCCCCCCCACCCCCCCCACGACACCTGGGCGTCCTCGCCCCCCCAAATGACACCTGGGTGTCCTCGCCCCCCCACATGACACCTGGGTGTCCTCGCCCCCCCCTGACATGACACCTGGGTGTCCTCGCCCCCCCCCCACGACACCTGGGCGCCTCGCCCCCCCCACATGACACCTGGGTGTCCTCGCCCCCCCCACATGACACCCGGGCGTCCTCGTCCCCTCCCCCACACCTGGCTGTCCTCACATTCCTGACACAGCTGCCTATATAATCTAAATCACCTCATATACTGGTACCCGCAGAGGTGAGTTTCTGTTTCCTCACAGCTTGCTCCTCTTAGGATGGTGACTGCACCACACCCAACTATTGTCTAAACAGGAAACCATCAGATTCAAAGTAAAAGCAGCCAGGAAGAGAAGAGTGAATATAGGATGATCCATCCCACTTATAGAAGTTGAAAAATAAGGACAGAAGGGAAAACACAAAACAGAACTTGGACTGGGTCTGGTGTATTGAATTTCATTCTTCTAGGTTGTAAAATGGGGGAGTAGCAGTGGCTTCCTCAACTTGAGAGACAGTAAAGGAGTTTCTCCTTAGCTGCTGGCACTGCCCAGGCTCTTGACCTGCTTGCTTCATGAAGAAGCACACATCCCTGGAGCTTCAGCTGCCCTTAATTCCCCCTCCAAGGTGGGAGTCAGAAAAGCCATACTATGGGTATGTTGGCAAAAGCCTATCTGATACTTGGGGAGACAGGTTGTCACATTGTGACGCTTTTGGATTGGTCCTAAATCTGTTTGTGTGCCTGTGATTCGTGGGTGTACATCTGCAAACAGAAGGGTCACTCTTGACCCAGATCATCCTTGGTCTGTCAGAGTCTGTGAATCTTTGCATCAGGTTGTCTAATGTCCATCGTGAAGTTTCAATATGATAGGTTAGCATCCAGATGGAATCTGTCTCAAGACAAGATAGGGGACTGAAGATACTAAACTTGTTATGCAAATGCAAAAAGACTTGCATGCCTGCGGTACCAGGGTTCCAGGTTCAATCCCCAGCATCCTCTTAAGCCAGACTTTCCAGTGCTTTGGGAAAAAAAAAAAAAAGGAATGTCAAATACATTTCATGGAACACTCCACTAATTTGTAATTTCAGAAGAAATGGCACGCTCTCTTCCTTTTCTAAATAGAGGGAGTCCCAGCTTTCAACTTCACGGAGACTTACCGATGAAGAAATCATGCCTGAATCTGCACAGTTGATGTGTGACACAACAGAATGTTAAGTGCCGCGCAACTCTGGAGGAACACGTCAATTCAAAATAGTCCCCACTACGACGCAGTGCAGAGGAAGACTTATTAGTGAGATGATTCAGAGCAAGCTAAGGATTTTTCTTCCTCTTCTTTTCTTGTAATTGCCACTAGGGTTTTTGCTGAGGCTTGGTGCCAGCACTACAAATCCACCACTCCTGGCGGCCATTCCCCCTCCCCTTTAAAAATCTTTTTCTTCTTTCCTTTTCATTGATAGGACAGAGAGAAATTGAGAGGGGAGAAAGAGATCTGCAGACTTACTTTAGCCCTCTGGAGCGCCCCCCCCCTGTAGGTGGAGAGAGGGGGCTTGGACCCTGGTTCTTGCACATCAGGTAATGTGAGTGCTCGACTGGTGAGCGAGCCACCACCCAGCTCCCCGTAAGCTGAGGGTTTTACACCACAGGGAATATAAATTTCCACTCCGTGCCGATCACAACATTCTGAAGAGTTAGTCTCTCAGTTCTGGTTGGTTATCTGCACAGCAAAGAAACACACGGTTCTGTAAGCAGAGGCTATAGGAGACAGCTAGTCAAACAGACCTCTACATCTTCAGAAGAACGCTGTCTACTGGTGGGATAGAGCTGAGGCGTACAGAGCCTTTCATCTATCCTCTGGACTGTTTTTGTAGACGTGAAGGCCAAGCTGAGTAGCTTACTTCTGTCTCCTTCTGGCAGAAACTTGCAACACGCTGAAAGGGCTGCTGGTCTTGGTACCGCACCAGTGTCTGGAGTCACTAGTCTAGCCGCTTCCTGGCACAACACCTAAGCTAAACAGCAGGCAACAGGCTTTTCCTTCAAACCGCAAGCAGTTTACATAGTATTTACTTAAGTCAATAGAAAACCTATGCAGAGAATTTACAGGATATCTGCTTGTAAGTATCCCCCAGTAAAAGAGAAACCAGTTTAAGAATAGCAGAATTCAGAAAACGTTATTTCAGGTGAAGTGTTCAGAGTAAGTCTTCAAGATATGCCATCGTGGCATGTGAATTGTCTTGAGGTGTGTTGTTTTCGCCGGGCTGGCTTCACGGGCGGGTAACAGACGACCAGGGACTCATGGTTGAGCTGTAGGCAGTATCTCTTTATTCATGCAGGACGCAGCACAATCTAAGACGAGCTAAGCTAAACTAAAGGTACCGTAAAACTCACAACACCGTCTTTATATATACTTGCCAAGTAGGGTGGAAACAGGATGTGACATAGAGAGGGTGAAGAGAAAAGTGACTGGTGAAAATCAGAGTGTGACAAGGAGAGGATCAGGGTGTGACAAGGAGAGGGGGTGGAGCAGGCGAGAATTCTATCACTGAACCACTAATACCCTGGAGGGAGGGTGGTGCTTGTTAACAGCGGTTATGTAAATAGAATGAAGTGGTTATGTAAATAGAATAGTATTAAGCAGGGGGGATTTAAACCAAATGAAACAGAAGGGGTCTCATGCATACCAACAGAGGTGAAATCAGCTGACAGGCTCAGGAGAAGCTCACCCCTCCCCATAATCACTTAGACAAATGTCCCCATAGGACCTTGCCCTCAATGTCAATCAATAACGGTAGAGAATGTCCTATCCTCCGAAGGGAGGCTGGACAACATACTCTATGCTCCAGCTGAGGAAGATGGGTCCTATAATTGGGGCAGCCTGAAACTGAATTTAAGAGCAGGAAACTGGACTTTGTCAGACATAATTTATTCTGAGCTGAAGACAGCTAAGCGGTTCAGCACAGGAATCACCTGTCTGTCCGACTGGCTTAGAGACAGGACGCACGGCCCCCACTGGAGAGGACTCTGGACGGCACTGTGGGAATCTAGAAGCCTGACTCCACTAACTCTCTCCCATCTAGTTATTTACCTTGGATTTTTACACCTCTTCAAACTGAAGCTCGCTTTCATTTGTTGTGTCATTCCCACACAAAGTTCTTTGTGTCCTGTGGACCACACTACCTAACTTGGAGTTTGGTTGTTTTGTTTTTTTGCCTCCAGGGTTATTGCTGGGGCTCAGTGCCTGAACTATGAATCCACTGCTCCTGGAGACTATTTTCCCCATTTTGTTGCCATTGCTGTTGTTGGATAGGACAGAGAGAAATTGAGAGGGGAGGGGAAGACAGAGAGGGGGAGAGAAAGACAGACATGGGCAGATGTGCCTCACCGCTTATGAAGGGACTCCTCTGCAGGTGGGAGGGGCTCGAAGAGGAATCCTTGTGCCAGTCCTTGCGCTTTGCGCCATGTACGTTTAACCTGCTGCGCTCCTTCCCGACCCCCCTGAGTTAGAGTTCTAAGTCACCATCCTTCGAGATTTCTCCGGATAAGGTGCCTGCACATACTATAAAGTGTTTCTCATGTTCATCTTTGTTAAAAGCACAGCCGAGAAGTTCAGAGGGTTAGAGGTTAAGTTTGCAGTCACTCAGGGTGAAGATGGAAGGAGTGAAGGAAGTCAAAGACCTCTTTCTCTTTCTACCACAGTCTCGGGAAACAGAACTTTGCCACCTTGAAGTAAGTGTTTAGGTGAGGCAAGCATAGATGTAGTGTCCTCTCAGAACACAGGCACCCTCTTTTTTTTTCTCTCCAGGGTTATTTCTGGGGCTCGGTGCCTGCACCATGAATCCACTGCTCCTGGAGGCCATTCCCCCCCCCCTTTTTGTTGCCCTTGTTGTTGTAGCCTTGTTGTGGTTATTATTGTTATTGTTGATGTCGCACATTGTTGGACAGGACAGAGAGAAATGGAGAGAGGAGGGGAAGACATAGAGGGGGAGAGAAAGATAGACGCCTGCAGACCTGCTTCACCACCCCTGAAGTGACTCCCCTGCAGCTGGGGAGCCGGGGGCTCGAACTGGGATGCTTACGCCTGTCCTTGCGCTTTGTGCCACGTGCACTTAACCCTCTGTGCCACCGCCCGACCCCCAGGCACCCTCTTTGTATAAGTGCTGCCAACATTTTCCCCATGCTAGCTTCTGATTCAATATCAGATTGTAAACCCGCCCGGAAATACTGTGCAACTTATGTTCGGCAAATACCACCATATTGTTAATCTTAAGATGTTTTTCTTAAGTATCTTATTTTAACTGTGGGAGAAAAATCATGAAATTGAATCCAGAAAAGATTAGTTTGCTTAGCTTCGAGTCACCCGTGGGGAGTAGAAGGTTCCTTTCCTTTGTGAAGTCGTCTGCAGGGGCGTGCATTGCCCCACGGCCTCCGAGACCACATGCTTTTAATAGTGTCAAGTTTTTCCTCTTGAAAACAGTCCACCTGTTCCAATTCCATGCAGCTGGGAACAGGGCGGGAGGCGGACTAGGGGATGAAAGTCACCCAACTGTCTCCATCTTGTCAAGAGCCCTGGCGGGTTACTACAGGGGGCCAGGGCACAGGGTTTGGGTGGTGGGTGTGCCGTGGCACTGTATACTTATGTTTGCCACCAGGACTGTTGCCGGGCTCAGGGCAGCCACTCCCAGTGGCCATTCTCCCCGTTTTCTTTTCTTTTTTTCTTCTATTTTATTTGATAGGACAGAGAAGTTGAGAGAGGGTGGGTAGATAGAGGGAGAGAAAAGTAGACACCTGCAGACCTGCTTCACCACTTGTGAATGGGCCCCTGCAGGTGGGCAGTTGGGGCTTGAACCCAGGTCCTTGTGCATGGACACCTGGTCTTACAGTCAATCCTTATGCCGCTATTAATCACAAATAAGAAATGGCGAGATACAAATGAAGAATGCAAATAGGCAGTTAGGCAGCAGGATGGGATAATTACATGGGGGCTCAGTCACGTGGCCTCTCACCAGTCACCGAGGGGGGCTGAGTCATGTGGCCTCTCACCAGTCACTGAGGGGGACTCAGTCATGTGGCCTCTCACCAGTCACTGAGGGGGCTCAGTCATGTGGCCTCTCACCAGTCACTGAGGGGGCTCAGTCATGTGGCCTCTCACCAGTCACTGAGGGGGGCTCAGTCATGTGGCCTCTCACCAGTCACTGAGGGGGGCTCAGTCATGTGGCCTCTCACCAGTCACTGAGGGGGCTCAGTCATGTGGCCTCTCACCAGTCACTGAGGGGGCTCAGTCATGTGGCCTCTCACCAGTCACTGAGGGGGCTCAGTCATGTGGCCTCTCACCAGTCACTGAGGGGGGCTCAGTCATGTGGCCTCTCACCAGTCACTGAGGGGGCTCAGTCATGTGGCCTCTCACCAGTCACTGAGGGGGGCTCAGTCATGTGGCCTCTCACCAGTCACTGAGGGGGACTCAGTCATGTGGCCTCTCACCAGTCACTGAGGGGGCTCAGTCATGTGGCCTCTCATCAATCACTGAGGGGGCTCAGTCACGTGGGCTCTCATCAGTCTCTGAGGGGGCTCAGTCACATGGCCTCTCACCAGTCACTGAGGGGGGCTCAGTCACATGGCCTCTCATCAATCACTGAGGGGGGCTCAGTCATGTGGGCTCTTATCAGTCTCTGAGGGGGGCTCAGTCACATGGCCTCTCATCAATCACTGAGGGGGGCTCAGTCACGTGGGCTCTCATCAGTCACTGAGGGGGGCTCAGTCACGTGGCCTTTCATCAATCACTGAGGGGGCTCAGTCACGTGGCCTTTCATCAATCACTGAGGGGGCTCAGTCACGTGGCCTCTCATCAATCACTGAGGGGGCTCAGTCATGTGGCCTCTCACAAGTCACTGAGGGGGGCTTAGTCATGTGGCCTCTCACAAGTCACTGAGGGGGGCTTAGTCATGTGGCCTCTCACAAGTCACTGAGGGATACTCAGTAATGTGGCCTCTCATCAATCACTGAGGGGGCTCAGTCACGTGGGCTCTCATCAGTCACTGAGGGGGCTCAGTCACGTGGCCTCTCACCAGTCACTGAGGGGGCTCAGTCACGTGGGCTCTCACCAGTCACTGAGGGGGCTCAGTCACGTGGGCTCTCATCAGTCACTGAGGGGGCTCAGTCACGTGGCCTCTCATCAATCACTGAGGGGGGCTCAGTCATGTGGGCTCTCATCAGTCACTGAGGGGGCTCAGTCATGTGGCCTCTCATCAGTCACTGAGGGGGGCTCAGTCATGTGGCTTCTCACCAGTCATTGAGGTGGGCTCAATCACGTGGCCTCTCATCAATCACTGAGGGGGCTCAGTCATGTGGGCTCTCATCAGGCACTGAGGGGGGCTCAGTCACATGGCCTCTCACCAGTCACTGAGGGGGGCTCAGTCACGTAGCCTCTCAGTCACTGGGGGGGCTCAGTCAAGTGGTCTCTCATAAGTCACTGAGGGGCGCTCAGTCACGTGGCCTCTCACCAGTCACTGAGGGGGGGCTCAGTCACGTGACCTCTCTCATCAGCTTACGGGGGGGTTCAGTCACTTGGCCTCTCACCAGTCACTGAGGGGGGCTCAGTCACGTGACCTCATCAGTCACTTAGGCTTTTTCAAAGAGGACGCTCAGGGTGGGTCTGGCTTAGAACCTTATCTGACTGTAGTTCTGATCTGTGTCCTGTGGTAGACAGTGTTGTGGAGATACTGACTTTTGATGATGCCTGGGCCACTGAAAGGTGCCCCTCAGGCTCGTCCACTGCAGCCAGACATCCATGCCAGACACACTGTGGCTGTGGCGCCAAAAACCCTGTTCTGTCTTTTCTAGTTGTGCGTGTTTTTAGGGAAATGCCTCTTCAAATCCCTTTCCCAGTTTTCTGATTGCGTTTTTAAAAATTGGGGCGATGTTGCATCCTAACAGGAAGTTCAGGTGCGCAGCATTGACAGTTAAGTGTATAAGTTAATTAGCTCACCACAGAAAGCCCAGCCGCAGCCTTCACCCATCTGTCCCGATTTACCCACCCCCCCCTCAGACCTTTGATGTTTAGCTGTTGGTGTTGCTTGATTTGCTGTCTTAACAGGTTCTCAGATGACGATGTTCTGAGAATCACTTTGAGGCTCACTGAACTGGATTATAATAATGCACATGTCAGCTGATTGAACACTAGCCTTGCTTGTGATATAAAAAGTGGTAAGTCTGTGGCCACCCCCCGGACACGCCTGGTCTCCTCTGATCTTGGAAGATAAGCAGGGTCGGGCCTAGGTGGGAGACTGCCTGGGGGTGCTGGGTGCTTAAAAAAGGGAAAAAATATGAAAACACAGACAAAGCCAAAACAAAACAACCAACAATAACAAAAAACATGCCAACAACTACGTATTTTGAGAAGTAAGGCTCTTCCTTTTACACACACACACACACACACACACACACACACACACACACACGCTCCTGTCTGTCAGGCCTCTAATAGTCTTATTTCATGTGATCCATTTAAGCAGAAATTTAACAATCCCAGCTGACTCATAGTGGAGGGAAAAGACCTATGTCTGGGGTGAGAGTGTTTTGCAGGGAGATGAGAAACTAGACTCGTGTCAGCAACTAAATGTAAACCCTTATATTCCCCAATATAAAAAACTTGGGGAGAAAAGCCCTCAAGCCCTCAGTTAAGTCTCTGCCCACTGGAGGCCCCCGAGTCAGAGCAGCCAAGGAATATCCTGCTAAGTCTGCCCACTGGAGGCCCCCCGAGTCAGAGCAGCCAAGGAAGATCCTGCTCTTCCCGCCATGCTCCAACTCCTTGCTCTTTAAGCTCATGAACCTTCTAGTTGTGTCACTCAGGGGAAGGACTCAATTACTCAGTGTAATAAGTCCAGAATGAACACACTAGACACTTATGAGCAGAACAGGACCTTAGGCACCACCGAGTCTGTTTCACTGCCGAGAGACACAAGAGGCCAAGTCCTGTACAAGTGCTGTGAATCAATCATTTCCTAAGTCCTTCCGCCTGCTTCCCAGGACCATTCTTCAGGAACCAAGAGCCTCTGGCCAGAGAGAGGTTGCAAGTGCAAACTGCAGGCTGCTCCCACCTGTGACTGACTGCCCATGCAGCCCACACGGATCTACACGCAGCCCACACAGACCTACACGCAGCCCACACGGACCTACACGCAGCCCACACGGACCTACACGCAGCCCACACGGACCTACACGCAGCCCACACGGACCTACACGCAACCCACACGGACCTACACGCAGCCCACATGGACCTACACGCAGCCCACACGGACCTACACGCTGCCCACACGGACCTACACGCAGCCCACATGGACCTACACGCAGCCCACACGGACCTACACGCTGCCCACACGGACCTACACGCTGCCCACACGGACCTACACGCTGCCCACACGGACCTACACGCAGCCCACATGGACCTACACACAGCCCACAGGGACCTACACGCTGCCCACACAGACCTACACGCAGCCCACACGGACCTACACTGCGTTCCTGTACAGGACCCTCTATTCATCCAGTCAAACTAGAGCATTTGTTGCAGTTGATCTTGTTGTTTGTGGAGATCTCTATTTTTCTTTTAGAATTAAAATTAATTTATTAAATATCTTTTATTGTCACCAGGGTTATTACTAGGACTTGGGGTTGGTACCATGAATCCATGGCTCCCAGAAGCCATTTTATCAATTTTTTATTAGCTAGGATAGAGAGAAATTGAGAGGGGAGTGAGAGGTAGAGAGGGAGAGAAAAAGACACCTACAGACCTGCTTCACCACTTGTGAAGCTCCCCCCCCCCCATGCAGGTGGGGAGCCTGGGGCTTGAAGCTGGGTCTTTGTACATGCTAACGTTGTGTTCAACCAGGTGTGCCCTGTCTGGCCTTTAATTTTGGATAGAGACAGATTGAGGGGCAAGGGAGAGGTGGAGGAGAATAACGAGACACCTGCAGCCCTATTTCACCCCTTGCAAAGCTGCCCCCCTGCAGGTGGGGGCTGGGGACTTGAAAACGTCCTCATACATTATAATGTATACACCTTTCCAGGTGTGCCGCCACCTGCCCCCAGAAACCTGCATTCCACGATCCAGTATGGAATAACCTCAGAGAGGAGGGGCTATTAACCCTGCCCACAAAACCAACATGACAGTGGAACTCCTGGTGCAGGCTTTCTCAAGAGAAGTTCCACGTAGGCTTGTACATGTAGTGATGAGTTCCAGGTGTTATGTCTTCAGCCCCCTGTCCTGCTTTGTAGTTCCCTGTCTGTGCGTTTGATCTATGTCTGGGAAAGACAGTTCCTGGTGGGTTTTGGCTCACTTGCAGAGAACATTCAGCAGAGCCCTTTCTGTCTCAGGACTTTTCCCCAGGGTTTCGAAGTGGACACCTGGTTTTGTTCAGGGTGAGAGGGAAGCCAGAGAGAATTCAAAAAAATTTAGCTGGGGGATAATCCACTAGCTTGCCTACTCCCTCATTCCTGAAAAAGATGCCCCCACTCCCTCATTCCTGGCCCTGAAAGCCAAGATTCCTTGATGAATATCTCAGCTCCACAAGCTGTTCGTACTGATTCTGCAAGCTGAAGCTAAGGTATGTCAGTATAAAGGGATTGCTGACTTTCATTCCAGGCCAGAGTCCAGGGTGACAAGGCTCTCATCCAGGTGAGAATGCTGCGGCTTTCTCCTTCACCCATTCTTGGCTCCAGTCTCCTTGAATTTCAGCGTCTTTTCCCTAACAAGGGGAGAGGGAACTGAGAGACATGTGGTGTTGACAAGCCCGGGGGAAACCCTCAACCCCCAGGGGAGGGCAGCTGGTGGATGGTTTGGTTGCCTCCTACCTTCCCAGCAGACACCTGGGTGTTGTGCATTCTCTCTGGTATCCCTGAAGAGTTAGTTGAGGCCTCGTTCCTCTGGCAGTGACCTTGATGGCTGGCCGGTGGGAGGGCCCTTCTTCTCCTTCTCCTTCTTCTTCTTCCTCCTCCTCCTCCTTCTCCTTCCTCCTCCTCCTCCTCCTCCTCCTCCTCCTCCTCCTCCTCCTCCTCCTCCTCCTCCTCCTCCTTCTTCTTCTTCTTCTTCTAGCGTTCGCCCTTCTTCTGTAGCCAGTCAACAGCGTCAGGTTGAGCCTGATGTAGAGTTTCGAGACCTCCTTTGAATCTGGAGAGGTGGCAGTCGTTGACTATGTGGGTCATAGTCTGTCTGGAGCCGCAGAGGCAGTTCGGGTCGTCTCTGGCTCCCCAGCGATGGAACATAGCGGCGCACCGGCCATGGCCTGTTCGATAGCGATTGAGGAGGGCCCAATCAGAACGTGCCAGGTCAAAGCCGGGTTGACGCTCTCAGGGGTCTGTGATGAGGTGTTTGTTCTTTACCTCAGCTGACTGCCAACTCTGTTTCCAAGAGTCTGGAACAGAGAAGTCCAGTGTAGGCGTAGGGGACCAGATTGGGTGACGAGACGTCAAGCGTTGGACAGGGTGGGCGAAGATCTCCGCGTATATGGGCAGGTCCGGTCGAGCGTAGACGTGGGAAATGAACTTAGATGATGCAGCATCTCGACGAATATCTGGCGGGGCGATGTTGCTAAGAACTGGCAGCCATGGAACCGGGGTGGAACGGATGGTTCCAGAAATTATCCAATGCATCCCGGCCCTTCCTCACTTCCCCTTTCCTCATCCTCATCTTCCTCTCTCATCCTGGCCAGGTATCTAACTGTGCACACACTTGCCTTGTCTCTGTCCAACTGAAGATGATCTGATAGTTTAAATTTACAAGTGCAAAATATAACACCCCTTCCCTTCTATAGGTCTCTTGGCTCAATGGCTACTCCATACTTCTAGTTGTCTAGATGAACCATCTTAGGTTTATTCTGGGATTGAAATGAAATATCTACTTTTGGGGTCTCTCTCTCCTTCTCTGGTGGGTGGCCTCCAGGGGAAAGGTAACAGACTGGTTCTTTCTCGCTCACGACAGGGGTGACACGAAGTAAAAGACACCAGGGGACTCTTGTCTAGAATCTGAGTCCTAGAATCCCAGAATCCTAGAGTCCGCTTATTAGCAAAGTGGACATGAGTTCAATAGAAAAGCAATGAAATTAATTATTGTTGAAATATGACAGAAATTACAGGTTTCTTAACAGTCAGCATGCCCCTAAGGTAGGGGGTTGGTATGACAGGAATTGATGAGATACAAGACAGTTATTTTCCATAACACAAGCAACTTAATTATCCAAAGGTATTTGAGAGAAGCATAGGGGTTAAACCCGTAGGGTGAGACAGAGAGAAGATGGATATCAAAAGGCCATATAGTTTGGCATTTCTCTTGTCTGGGGTCTGAGGTGTGTGATGAAGTGTGTGATAAGGTGTGTTCTTCTGTGATCAGAAGGTGACTTTGAATAAGTGAATCTGTGGCCATGTGGCCTGCAGTTAATGGAGGGAAGTACTGGGGTTTCTGTGGGCCTGAGAGTCAAGAAGGAAAGAGCCAAGTCTGAGTTTCCCCCCTTATGCTCACCTCGGTTGAGAGAGACTTACCAAGAGGTTATCTTCTCAGACCTCCATCCAAAGACGGGGGTGGTTCTCCCTAAGCTCTATCAGGCTCACACATGTTCCCTACAATCTACAGGCTCCTGGCGGACGCCTACTTCTGCGTACCAGCATCCCGGAGCAATGGGCTCTGGTCACAGCCAACCTGCTCTCACCTTTACTGTCAGCACCTTGACAGACTTGGTTTCTAACCAATCAGTGTGTGCCGCGCCCAGTTTGAAACTGATAAAAGCTTTGAGCTGCGGGACAAGTGTGTGCAGGTCTGGTGGGAATCAGCCTGTAACCCATTACCGTAAAATAAACTTTAACTCTCAGCCCTCGGTGTGACCTCTGGTCTCGTTCTTTGGTTATTGTTGAGCTGTGTTACGGAATTACAGGAGCCTCTCTCACTGGGCTAACACCCTCTCTCGCTCCCATGCTTGCTAGGCCCCAAGCCACACTGGGGGTTGGGAAGACAGCCTGATGGTTATGCAAAAGACTTTCTTGCCTGAGGCTCCAAAGTTTAGGAGCCAGCAGGACGGAGAGAAATTGAATGGGAGTTTACTTAACAGCTGTTTCGTTCCTGTTCTGTGGGGACAAAGTTCAGCTAATCACTGATGGGGTAAGGAAAGGGGCATCTGAAGGTCAGTGCCTGGGCTTTTATGGGTAAGAGGTGTCCACAGATATCATATGGGCAAAGTAGGGTTTTTTTGGGGTGGTAATTTGTTGTTGGGAATCCAAAGGGTAGGTATGTGTTATAGGAGGGACCAAGCCAGGTATATGCAGTCCACTACTCAGAGATGAAGTCACACGCAGTAGCCCTGGAATCAGGGGAGAAAGAGGGAGATTTATTCAGAGTTGATCAAAGCAAGATCAGCAGGACAAAGTCTCTCACATCCATTCTGCCTGGGAGCCAAAGGCAAGGCGGTTCAGAGAGCCAGGGAATGAGGAGGGGAGGAGGCTTAGCGAGGAAGAGACAGGAATCTGTTTCTTCAGATGGTGATGAGACTTCGCTTCACTGATTTAAGATCAGGCACGAAGCCCACCCCAAAAAGAAACATTCTTGGAGCTTCCGGCTCTGCCTCCTCCGTGTCAGCTGTAGCTGGGACAGGGTTTTGTCTCCTCCCCAAAGCAAGCTCATTGTCCACTGACAGCTCCCCGTATGCAAGCAAAGCATTAGCACCTGTGGCAGGAGCTGAGCGTGAGCTAGAAGCTAACCGTGCCCGTGGCTCCAGTGAAAGCTGGCTGCAGGTAAAGACATTCACTTCACTGGAGCCTGGGGGAGCACACGCACATCTCCCATCACCGTGCTGGAGCCTGGGGGAGCACGCACATCGATCATCACCATGCTGGAGCCTGGGGGAGCACGCACATCTCCCATCACCGTGCTGGAGCCTGGGGGAGCACGCGCACATCCCCCATCACTGTGCTGGAGCCTGGGGGAGCACGCACATCGCACATCGCCCATTGCCCATCACCGTGCTGGAGCCTGGGGGAGCACGCACATCGCACATCGCACATCGCCCATCACCGTGCTGGAGCCTGGAGGAGCACGCACATCGCACATCACCGTGCTGGAGCCTGGAGGAGCACGCACATCGCACATCACCGTGCTGGAGCCTGGGGGAGCACGCACATCGCCCATCACCATGCTCAGGGATCCTGGCTGAGTTCCTGGTCCCCACTGACAGGAAGGAATTTCATGAGCAGTGAAGCAGTACTACAGGTTCAGTACTAAGCACAAGATCCGGCTCAATGCAGTGAACATGTAACCATAGTAACCAGATGAATGAAGAGGGTCACTGCTACTAACCCGGGAGAGACTTAAGCACATCCGTCTAGGCTGGCAGTAGCTGCTTCCCCAGCTTCCAGAGACCCTCGTCCATCTGGTTTCTGAGTCTCTATTTATGCTGACTTGCCTTCTGTGTTGAGGGTTACATCGCCATTGGCCAATCAGGTCTGGGTTGACATCTTAGTATTTATCCTACTTATACATATGTTTCTGTCTTATCACACTATGCAGGCACGCTATGGCTGCTATATAGTTACATCCTCACTACACTCAGGGATCCCAGTTCAAGCCCCTGGCTCCCCACCTGCAGGGGCGGGGGGGGGGGTCACTTCACAAGTGGTGGAGCAGGTGTGCAGGTGTCTATCTCCCCCTCTTCTCAATTTCTCTGGCCACCCAATTAAAAAAAAATTGAAAAAATGGCCACAGGACCAGTGAATTGGTAGTACAGGTACCGAGCCCCAGTAATAACCTTGGAGACAACAACAAAAGCAGTGAGCACAGGCAGAGAGAGATGACAATTTATATAAAAATCCTTTTTGTACCAAATGATAGTTGTATTCATGTTGCTTTGAAGAGAAGCCCTGACTGCCTCTGGCAGCAGAGGGGCAGGCATCCAGGAGGCTGTGGCCTGTAATCTTTACACACACTCCCAGCTGCCCGGCCCCTGTGCTCCCTGCGCTCGGTCCTCCCTCAGTCAGGAGACGCCTGCTCATCCTCTCATCAGCATCTCCAGGGGCACGAGGAGTTGAGCTTCAAACCGAAATCTGAGTTACTGACCCATTTCTGTCGCCCTTCCTAGTAAGAGAGTTGGGGAGGCTTTTGTTTGGTCCTACTGGGCTTATTCAGCTGCCCACGGGGGAGGGACTAACTTTGATTTAGTTCATTGCTCTCACCTGGCAGCCTCCTCCCACCCAGGTTCTAACTGCCCATGGCTTGAGCTCCAGTTCAGCATAGGTCAGAGCTGGACTCTGCAGGCAGTTCGTGGCTTCCTCAGAGATCTCTAGGCCAAGGGAGACATCTTTCTAAGAACTACCTGTTCCCTGATAGAGGAAAGAGGATTTGACCTTTGAGCAAGGTTTTGTGAAGGAATTTAGGTCAGAGATTTAGGTTTTGATATTGAATGCTATGGTTTTTATAAGCTTGACCACATGCCAGTATTTCTTCACAGTCCTGGACATGTACGCACAGCAGATTTCACCACTCTGGGGTCACTTCCTAGTGAGAAACAGACACCACAACACCGCCCATGCCTTACCCAGTGCACTCTCTCTAGATCAATAAATAGTCTTGCAAGTCTTGCTTCCAAAAGGTCAATGAGATTCATATCCACTGACTCCTTCCCCACACTGTCCTCTATCCCAGTTGACAGAACACTTTTCTACTCAAGTGAGAATTTCACATGAAGGCGAACAAGATTGGCTCTCTTTTTGCTACTCATCTATCCTCACCACCCACTTCCCTCTTTGAGGAAGAAGGAAAATCCTCACGTCAGAAGAAGAATCGGGCTGGGTGGGGCGCACCTGGTTCAGCACACACATCACAGTGCACAGGGACCCAGGTTCAAGCCCCTGGCCCCCACCTGCAGGGGGAAAACTTCCCGGGTGGTGACACAGGGCTGCAGGTGTCTCTCATCTCTCTCCCTCTGTATCTCCCCATCTCTTCAATTTCTCGGTTTTTGCCTCCAGGGTTACTGCTGGGCTTGGTGCCGACACTACGAATCCACTGCCCCTGGAGGCCATTTGCTTTTCCTTTTTTTTTTTTAAAAAAAATTATTATTGGATAGGACAGAAATTGAGAGAGGAATGAAGACAGGGGAGAGAAAGACAGCCACCTGCAGACCTGCTTCACTGCTTGTAAAGCACCCCCCCTGCAGGTGGGGAGCCGGGGGCTCAAACCGGGATCCTTACGCTTCGTGATCATGTGCGCCACTGCCTGGCAACCTCTCAATGTCCGTCTTTATCAAATAAAAATAAAAATAAATTTAAAGACTTAAATAAATAAATGGAAGGGAGAATCATTGCACAGAGAGTGAGATCATCACCAACAGAAAGGTAGAAGGCAGAAGCCAAGAGATGTTTGAAGTCCACATCACATCAGTGTTGCCTGCTTCTGACAGCTTTGTGGGTGCTGTAGCACAGTACTGTGCCTGCCTCTGAATGGAAACGGAGTTTGCTTTGCTCTTTCCCACTCCCTTGTGGATCATTTACTAGTCTTTTTAATAGACATCTTCCTGGCTCCTGACCACAAAATGCTTCACAAAAAGCCAAGTACACCAAACCACCCAGGTCACACTGTGAAGCCGAGAGAGAGAGGCCGCTGGACATGGTGAGTTCTGACTGAAATGAGGCAGAACTCAATCCTCTCCTGCCGCTCAGGGAACTTTTCGCACCCTTAGAAATTCCCAGCTTTCACCCACCCCTTCCCCAGCTGGGGTTGAAAGCCCTTGGCAGGGTGGCAGCTCCTTTCCAGGACGGGCAGGAAGTCTAACACTCTTGGACTCAGGCTTCCGACCGCCTCCCCCCAGACCTCTTCTCACAACAGCGACCATTTCTCCCCACCTCCCGCGCATCCCACCCACCCGCAGGCAGGAAGTCCAGGCCGGCTGGTTGGCTGGGCTCTTCCTATTTCAGACTCTCTTCTGATTAGTCACTTCAAGTCAGCTGAGAAGCAGGCTGCTTGCAGTGCTTGTCTTGATGCTGATTACAGAAGCCACAACTCCCACCTTCTGCAGCCCATAAAGAGCTTTGGTCCATACTCCCAGATGAAGAACATGGAAGCTTTGGCTGGGGTAGACAGCATAATGGTTATTCAGAGAGTCTCTCAGGTTCACGTCACTGCATCACCACAAGCCAGAGCTGAGCAGTGCTCTGGCGTAAAATAAATAAATAAATAAAACTAAATTTAAAAAGGAGCAGGGTGTTGGTGCACCTGGTTGAGTGCACATGTTATAATGTGCAAGGATGTGGGTTCAAGACCCTGGTCCCCACCTGCCTGGGGAAAGCTTTGCAAAGTGGTGAAGCAGGGCTGCAGGTGTGTCTCTCCCTCCGTCTCTGTCTCCTTCCCTCCATTTCTGGTGGTCTCTATCCAATAAACAAAGATAAAAAATAGGGAAGGCTCCAATGGAGGGCATGGGACACAAACTCTGGTGGTGGGAACTATATGGAATTATGCCCCTATTATCTTTCAATCCTGTTAATCATTATTAAATCACAACAAAACTTAAAATTAAATTAATAAAAATAACTTGATGCTCAGTGGATTCTGAGCCCATTTTTCACAGTTTAATTGAATTTCTTATTTTGAATAGACTGAGAAATTGAGAAGGAGAGGAGAGAGAGAGGAAGAGAAAGACACTGCAGCACTGCTTCATGGGTCTGAAGTTCCCCCCGCAGGTGGGGCCAAGCACATTTTCTGTGTTCTGCGGGGAGATGCTTTGAATCATACTTTCCAATTGTGCCATCTAGTGTTCACAGATGAAATCACTTTAATCTCCACTCATAAAGCAAACACCCGCTGATCACCACCTGGGTGCTGACTCAGGGACGCTACCAGCCTGTAGGTGCTTCCTGACTCCTGTCCTTCCTGGCCCCAGTGATGACCCTTTTTTTTTTTCTCTGTTCCCTTCTGCATTTATTCTATTTTTTCCTTCACAGAAGTTTTTATTTATTTATTGAATAGAGACAGCCAGAAACTGAGAGGGGAGGGGGGTGACAGAGAGGGAGAGAGACAGAGAGATACCTGCAGCCCTGCTTCACCACTCGCAAAGCTTTCCCCTTGCAGGTGGGGACTGGGGGCTTGAACCTGGGTCCTTGTGCGCTGTGACGTGTGTGCTCAGCCTGGTGCACCACCACCCAGCCCCTCCCTCTGCATCATCTTAAGTGACATTTTTGCGTTCAAGTTTTCTTGAAGCTTTCTTTAAACGGGTGAGTGTCTGCGTGCCTTTCTACCTTGCCTCACCCACTCTGTTGCTCCAGTGTGGTCTCGCTTACTGCAGCATGTTCTGTGGTGACCTGGTGCCTCAAAGAATCTGTTTTTTCCGTTGTTGACAGGTGGTTGGTTACCTCAGGTTTTGATGATCACAGGGTGATGGGATACTGGGCTTATAATAGCTGTGAACACACAACATAGTTGTGCTGATGTTTACTTGTACCTGGAGAATTCTGGGAGTTTCCAGCATAAGCTAGCTTAGCACTTTGTGGCCTAGGACTTGTGCGTTGCCATTCCGGCTGACAGCGGCATCTAGCCAATGCTTAGTTTACGTTCCCCTTGTGATGAATCTGGGCGTCTCGCCCCATTTAGTGCTCTCCCTATGTCTTCTTTGGTGCTGTGATTAAAAAAATTTTTTTTATTGGGGAATTAATGTTTTACATTCAACAGTAAATACAACAGTTTGTACATGCCTAACATTTCCCAGTTTTCCATACAACCTCTACTAGATCCTCTGTCATCCTTCTTGGACCTGTATTCTCCCCCCCCCCCAAGCCCACCCCAGAGTCTTTTACTTTGGTGCAATACGCCAATTCCATTTCAGGTTCTACTTGTGTTTTCTTTTCTGATCTTGTTTTTCAACTTCTGCCTGAGAGTGAGATCATCCCATATTCATCCTTCTGTTTCTGACTTATTTCACTCAACATGATTTTTTCAAGGTCCATCCAAGATCAGAAAATGGTGAGGTCCATTCCATTGTGTATATAGACCACAACTTGCTCAGCCACTCATCTGCTGTTGGACACCTGGGTTGCTTCCAGGTTTTGGCTATTACACATTGTGCTGCCAAGAACATATGTGTACACAGATCTTTTTGGATGGGTGTGTTGGGTTCCTTAGGATCTATCCCCAGGAGAGGAATTGCATGATCATAGGGTAGGTCCATTTCTAGCCTTCTGAGAGTTTTCCAGACTGTTCTCCACAGAGGTTGGACCAGTTTACATTCCCACCAGCAGTGCAGGAGGGTTCCTTTGACCCCACACCCTCTCCTGCATTTGTTGCTGCTATCTTTTCTGATGTATGACATTCTCACAGGAGTGAAGTGGTATCTCATTGTTGCCTTTTTTTTTCTTTCTTTTTTCCTCCAGGGTTATTGCTGGGTTTGGTTACTGCACCATGAATCCACCGCTCCTGGAGGCCATTTTCCCCCTTTTGTTGCCCTTGTTGTTGTAGCCTCGTTGTGGTTATTATTATTACTATTGTTGATGTTTGTTGTTGGATAGGACAGAGAGCAGTGGAGAGAGGAGGGGAAGACAGAGAGGGGGAGAGAAAGATAGACACCTGCAGACCTGTTTCACCACCTGTGAAGTGACTCCCCTGCAGGTGGGGAGCCGGGGGCTCGAACCAGGATCCTTATGCCGGGTCCTTGCGCTTTGCGCCACGTGTGCTTAACCCACTGCGCCACCGCTCGACTCCCCTCATTATTGTCTTTATTTGCATTTCTCTGACAATCAAAGACTTGGAGCATTTTTTCATGTGTTTCTCAGCCTTTTGGATCTCTTCTGTGGTGAATATTCTTTTTTTTCTTAATATTTATTTATGCGCTTCTGTTGCCCTTGTTGTTTTATTGTTGCAGTTACTATTGCTGTCATTGTTGTTGGATAGGACAGAGAGAAATGGAGAGAGGAGGGGAAGACAGAGAGGGGGAGAGAAAGATAGACACCTGCAGACCTGCTTCACCACCTGTGAAGCGACTCCCCTGCAGGTGGGGACCCGGGGGCTTGAACTGGGATCCTTCTACTGGTCCTTGTGCTTTGCGCCATGTGCGCTTAACCCACTGCGCTACCACCCAACTCCCTGTGGTGAATATTCTGTCCATGTCCTCTCCCCAATTTTGTATGGGGTTATTTGTTTTCTTGTTGTGGAATTTGGCAAGCTCTTTATATATTTTGGTTATTAAACTCTTATCTGATGTATGGCATGTAAAGATCTTCTCCCATTCTATGAGGGGTCTCTTGGTTTGGGTAGTGGTTTCTTTTGCTGTGAAGAAGCTTTTTAATTTGATGTAGTCCCATAGGTTTATACCTGCCTTAGTCTTCTTTGTAATTGGATTTGTTTCATTGAAGATGTCTTTAAAATTTATATGGCAAAGAGTTCTGCCAATATTTTCCTCTAAGTATTTGGTAGTTTGTGGTCTAACTTCCAAGTCCTTGATCCACTTGGAATTTACTTTTGTATTTGGTGAAATACAGTGATTCAGTTTCATTTTTCTGTGTGTTTCAACCCATTTATTTCCAACACCATTTGTTGAAGAGACTGTGCTTTTCCCATTTAATAGTCTGGGCCCCTTTGTCAAAGATTAGATGTCCATAGGTGTGGGGGCTCACTTCTGGGCTCTCAGTTCTATTCCACTGGTCAGTGTGTCTGTTCATGTTCCAGTACCAAGCAGTTTTGATGACAATAGCCCTAGAATACAGTTTGAGATCTGGGGGTGTGATGCCTCCAGTCCTGTTCTTTCTTCTTAAGATTGTTTTGGCAATTCTAGGTCTTTTCTGGTTCCAGATAAACATTTGTAGCATTTGTTCTATTCTCCTATAAAATGTGCCTGGGATCTTGATGGGATAGCATTAAATTTGTAGATGGCTCTGTGTAGTATCTTCATTTTGATGATGTTAATTCTCCCAGCTGCTGTTTTTTTTCCCAGACCTTATGACTATTAATAAAACTTCTCTTGGCTCAGAATGATGTCTTAAAAAAGTAGTTTACTTGTTTGTCATTCGTGGTGCTTCAGTGCTTCAGACAGAGAGTCAGAGGGAGACAGGGACAAGCCCTTCCTCCGATGCAGTGGAGGCCGGGCTCAGACTAGGTCCTGAGCAGGAAAGGCAGGTGCACTATCCTGGTGAACGCTCTTGCCATCCCAGACTGTTTACAAAAGCAATTTTAGGTTCACAGCCAAGTGAGCAGAAGACGCAAAGGTTTCCATTTCCATTCCCTGCTCTCACACATACACAGCTCCCCACAGTCCGCATCTCCTGCCAAAGGGCTGGGTTTGCTGTGCCTGATGAAGCCACCTGACATCCAGTCAGCACCAGCCCTGCTTGCTCTCAGGCGCACTTCTAGGGGTGGACTCTGGGCGGGCTCGGGCAAGCTTCTCCCTTTTCCTTCCTTCCTTCCTTTCTTTCTTTCTCTCTCTTTCTTCCTTCCTCTCTCTCTATTTTATTTTGGATATTTTCTTTTCTTTAAAAAAATTTTTTTAATAAAAGGAAACATTGGTGGGGAGAATACAGGTCCATGAAGGATGATGAATGACATAGTGGGGGTTGTATTGTTAAATGGGAAACTGGGGAATGTTATGCATGTAAAAACTGTTGTATTTACTGTTGAATGTAAAACATTAATTCCCCAATAAAGAAATAAATTTTTAAAAAAGGAAACATTGACAAAACCATAGGATAAGAGAGGTTACAACTCCACACAGTTCCCACCACCAGAACTCTGTATCCCGTCCCCTCCCCTGACAGCTTTCCTAGTCTTTAACCCTCTGAAAGCATGGACCCAAGGTCATTGTGGGATGCAGAAGGTGGAAGGTCTGGCTTCTGTAATTGCTTCCCTGCTGAACATGGGCGTTGGCAGGTGGATCCATATTCCCAGCCTGCCTCTCTCTCTCCCTAGTGGGGCAGGGCTCTGGGGAAGCGGGGCTCCAGGACACATTGGTAGGGTTGTCTGCCCAGGGAAGTCAAGTTGGCATCATGTTAGTATCTGGAACCTGGTGGCTGAAAATAGAGTTAACATACAAAGCTGAACAAGTTGTTGACTAATCATGAACCTAAAGGCTGGAATAGTGCAGGTAAAGATTTTGGGGGGATCTCCATTCTGTGGATAGCTAGTAGACATATTTTAGTTATATTCCAAAGGGCCTGTAACTATACTAGTTTTTTTTTCTTTTCCCCTGATCCTGACATCTGATATGCAGGTGGATCCAAGTTATTGTCTGGAGAGATGATGTCATGGCTGGAAAAAAGACCAGAAAGCTGGATCAGGGAAGAGAGTAACTCCCTAATATGGGAAAGGTGTATAAATATTATTGACTGTAAACCCCATTGATTTGATCCATATTTTGGTCCATATTCAGCTTAGGAGCCTGTGTGACCTCTGACCTCTGCATCCCTGTAGATCTGAGCTCACATTCTGTAGTCATGAGTAGGAATGTTCCAGGCTGCCCCAATATCAGGACCCATCTCCCTCAGGTGGAGCATAGATGAGTATGGGATGATCCCACTCATAAACAGAAGTTGAGAAAGAAGAACAGAAAGGTAAACTCAAAGGAGGTTCTGACTGAATTTGAGGTAGGGCACCAAAGTAAAGATTTCTAGGTTGAGGGGAAGGGAGGAAGTTCGGCTTCACTGGGGTGGGGTTGGGGGGAGAGAGGATGCAATGGGACACAGCCTTTTGGTGTTGGGAATGGTGTTTATGTACATTCATATTAATTTGTAGTCATATCAATCACTATTTAATTAATATGAGAAGGGAAAATTGATTGAATGTCTCAATTTTTTTAATGCACAGACCATAGGCTGAGTCTTTGCTATGTTGACTCTCTTAAAAGCTTAGACCAGGGAGAACAGAAGCAACTGGTGGCACAGCTATATACAAATAATGTCAAAGAACATGAATTATGGTGATGTTGTGTATGATACAGCAAATCCTAACAAAGGGATTTTTCAAACTTAACCCAATTGCCAAATAATATGATTATAGCAATAACTATCTATTGCCTTCTTAACAGCAGTAGCCTCCCACTTCCTCTATAGAGCCTATATTTTCCCCCAGTCCTGGAACCTCTAGGGTGGGGCTCACTTTCCTGCATGCTTCTCTCAGTTCATACCAAATGATATTGCATCCACCGATCCCAACCTAATCAACACAAGGAGTACCGCCCCAGCATGCTTCACTTCAGACTGTGATCAGAGACGTCAGGTGTGGAATGTCAACCCTTCAGCCTCATTACTTGGGTGAGACCTTTCCTTTCATAGGATTCTCTAATTCCATTCCAGGTGGTTCACTTCCCAGCAAAGTCCTAAAACCTAGATATAGACTAGGTCCCCTGAGATAGAGCATATGTTCACATGTATCCATAAATTAGTGCAAAACATGTACCTGAAGGCAAAAGTACACAGTAGTCTGCAGTGAGTCAGTATCAAGTTCATAATGGAATAGTGTCTACTTAGACTTAGAGACCCTTCTCACCTACTGCCTATTACAGTTCTCTCACTCACTCCAAAGCTAACCTTATCAAAGCAAGGACTGCAAAAGCTAAATAAGGGCAAGAGACTGGCAGACTTTAATGATGACTCTTTAGTCACTATCAGGCCACCCCATCAGCTGGGGCCCTGTTCGGGGAGTCCTGAGATTCCCAAACAGACATGATAGGCCTAGACCTCCAGTAAATCCCTCTCCATTGTTACTGGTCATCTCTATCGGGAACAGCACAATAGACCCCTTTGTGGGCCCCCATAGGACCTTGCCCTCGATGTGGATCAACAATGGCAGAGAATGTTCCATCCTCCGAAGGGAGGCTGGACAACATAATCTTTCTTTTCTATGAGCACTTCTCAGCTCTGCTTATGGTAGTGTGGGGATTGATCCTGGGATGTTGGAGCCTCAGGCATGAGAGTCTCTGCATAACCATTATGCTATCTAACCCCTGGCCAGGGTCTGGAGAAATTCATAATGGCATGTAACCATCTTCATCTTACTGATCTGTGGAATATCTTCATATGCTCTGAGTTGAATTTTGTGGTCATTTTCTTTTTTACTCGATATGGTGTCCCTTGATAAGTAGAAATGGTTAATTTAATGTAGCAGATCAAGCTTCTTCTTAGAAGATGTTCTATTTGGTATGGCTAAAAATATTTCCCTGCCCGAAGATCAGAGCAATAGTCTGGACTGCAGGCCACCCCCACATCCGAGCGCATGATGTGCATGTCTCGGCGGGTTTTTAGACATGGGTTTTGGTACCGTTAGTTGTGAACATCAGCCTTTCTCAATGCGCTGTAACAGACCCTCACCACGATTCTGGGGTCAGAGACTCTATGATTCTTTACTTTTTGCGGTAGCTTCATTTATCTAGTTCCATATCACTCTCATTTTCTCTATAACTATAGTTATTTTTAAAATATAGGGTTATTTATTTTCATGAGAGAGAGGAGAGAGAGAGACAGAGAGAGAGAGAGAGTGAGAGAGGGTGAGAGACTAGAGTACTGCTGAGCTCTGGCAGAGGGTGATTGTGGCGTTAAATGTGGGGCTACAGGGACCTGAGGGCAGCAAATCTGGTGTGCTGCCCTATATGCTGCCCCAGGCGCTCACCCTGCAGTCTCACACACAGGAGGAAGGTGTCATCCCTGTAGTCTCACACACAGGAGGAAGGTGTCATCCCTGTAGTCTCACACACAGGAGGAAGGTGTCGTCCCTGTAGTCTCACACACAGAAGGAAGGTGTCGTCCCTGTAGTCTCACACACAGGAGGAAGGTGTCGTCCCTGTAGTCTCACACAAAGGAGAAAGGTGTCGTCCCTGTAGTCTCACACACAGGAGGAAGGTGTCTTACATGTAGTCTCACACACAGGAGGAAGGTGTCGTCCCAGTAGTCTCACACACAGCATGAAGTTGTCATCCCTTTAGTCTCACACACAGGAGAAGGTGTCGTACCTGTAGTTTCACACACGGCAGGAAAGTCTCGTCCCTGTAGTCTCACACACAGGAGAAGGTGTTGTCCCTGAAGCCTCACACACAGGAGGAAGGTGTCGTCCCTGTAGTCTCACACACAGCAGGAAGTTGTCATCCCTTTAGTCTCACACACAAGAGAAGGTGTTGTACCTGTAGTCACACACAGAAGGAAGGTGTCCTCCCTGTAGCCACACACACAGAGGAAGGTGTCCTCCCTGTAGTCTCACACACAGGAGGAAGGTCTCATCCCTGTAGTCTCACACAAGGAGGAAGGTGTCGTCCCTGTCGTCTCACTCACAGGAGGAAGGTTTCCTCCCTGTAGTCTGACACACAGGAGGAAGGTGTAGTCCCTGTAGTCTCACACACAGGAGAAGGTGTCGTCCCTGTAGTCTCACACACAGGAGGAAAGTGTCGTCCCTGCAGCCTCAAACACAGGAGGAAGGTGTCGTCCCTGTAGCCTCACACACAAGAGGAAGGTGTCGTCCCTGTAGCCTCACACACAGGAGGAAGGTGTCATCCCTGTAAACTCACACAAAGGTGGAAGATGTCATCCATGTAGTATCACAGACAGGAGGAAGGTGTCATCCCTGTAGTCTCACACACAGGATGAAGGTCTCATCCCTGTAGTCTCACACACACAGGAGGAAGGTGTCATCCCTGTAGTCTCACACACAGGAGGAAGGTCTCATCCCTGTAGTCTCACAACAGGAGGAAGGTGTGGTACCTGTAGCCTCACACACAGGAGGAAGGTGTCGTCCCTGTAGCCTCACACACAGGAGGAAGGTGTCGTCCCTGTAGTCTCACACACAGCAGGAAGTTGTCATCCCTTTAGTCTCACACACAGGAGAAGGTGTTGTCCCTGTAGCCACACACACAGGAGGAAGGTGTCGTCCCTGTAGCCTCACACGCAGGAGGAAGATGTCATCCCTGTAGTCTCACTCACAGGAGGAAGGTCACCTCCCTGTAGCCTCACACACAGGAGGAAGGTGTCGTCCCTGTAGTCTCACACACAGAAGGAAGGTCTTGTTCCTGTAGTCTCACACATTGGACAAGGTGTCGACCCTGTAGTCTCACACAGAGAGGAAGGTGTTGTCCCTGTCACCTAACACAGAAAGGAAGGTGTCATCCCTGTAGCCTCACACACAGGAGGAAGGTGTCATCCCTGTAGTCTCACACACAGGAGAAGGTGTTGTCCCTGCAGTCTCACACACAGGAGGAAGGTGTAGTCCCTGTAGTCTCACACAGAGCAGGAAGGTGTCGTCCCTGTAGTCTCACACACAGGAGAAGGTGTTGTCCCAGTAGTCTCACACACAGCAGGAAGTTGTCATCCCTTTAATCTCACATACAGGAGAAGGTGTTGTCCCTGTGGTCTCACACACAGAAGGAAGGTGTCCTCCCTGTAGCCTCACACACAGGAGCAAGGGTCTCGTCCCTGCACTCTCACACACAGGAGAAGGTGTTGTCCCTGTAGTCTCACACACAGAAGGAAGGTGTCCTCCCTGTAGCCTTACACACAGGAGGAAGGTGTCCTCCCTGTAGTCTCACACACAGGAGGAAGGGTCTCGGCCCTGCAGTTTCACACACAGAAGGAAGGTGTCGTCCCTGTAGTCTTACACACAGGAGGAAGGTGTCGTCCCTGTAGTCTCACACAGAGCAGGAAGGTCTCGTTCTTGTAGTCTCACACACAGGAGGAAGGTGTCGTCCCTGTAGTCTCACACAGAGCAGAAAGGTCTCGTCCCTGTAGTCTCACACACAGGAGGAATGTCTCCTTTTAGTCTCACACACAAGAGGAAGGTCTCATCCCTGTAGCGTCACACATAGGAGGAAGGTTTTCCCTGTAGTCTCACAAAGAGGAGGAAGTGTCGTCCCTGTAGCCTCACACACAGGAGGAAGGTGTTGTCCCTGTGGTCTCACACACATGAGGAAGTGTCATCCCTGAAGTCTCAAACACAAGAGAAGGTGTCGTCTCTTTAGTCTCACACACAGGTGGAAGGCTTCATCCCTGTAGTCTCACACACAAGAGGAAGGTGTCGTCCCTGTAGTCTCACACACAGGAAGAAGGTCTCATCCCTGTAGTCTCACACACAGGAGGAAGGTGTCATCCCTGTAGTCTCACACAGAGGAGAAGGTGTCGTCCCTGTAGTCTCACAAAGAGGAGGAAAGTGTCGTCCCTGTAGCTTCACACACAGGAGGAAGATGTCGTCCCTGTAGTCTCACAGACAGGAGGAAGGTATTGTCCCTGTAGTCTCACATACAGGAGGAAGGTCTCATCCCTGTAGTCTCACACACAGGAGGAAGGTGTCGTCCCTGTAGTCTCACACACAGGAGGAAGGTGTCGTCCCTGTAGCCTCACACACAGGAGGAAGGTGTTGTCCCTGTAGCCTCACACACAGGAGGAATGTCTCCTTTTAGTCTCACACACAAGAGGATGGTCTCATCCCTATAGCGTCACTCATAGGAGGAAGGTGTCGTCCCTGTAGTCCCACAAAGAGGAGGAAGGTGTTGTCCATATGGTCTCACACACAGGAGGAAGTTTCGTCCCTGAAGTCTCAAACACAGGAGAAGGTGTCGCCCCATTAGTCTCACACACAGGAGGAAGGTTTCATCCCTGTAGTCTCACACACAGGAGGAAGGTCTCATCCCTGTAGTCTCACACACAGGAGGAAGGTGTCATCCCTGTAGTCTCACACACAGGAGGAAGGTCTCATCCCTGTAGTCTCACACACAGGAGGAAGGTGTCGTCCCTGTAGTCTCACACACAAGAGGAAGGTGTGGTCCCTGCAGTCTCACACATAGTAGGAAGGTGTCGTCCCTGTAGCCTCACACACAGGAGGAAGGTGTTGTCCCTGTAGTCTCACACACAGCAGGAAGTTGTCATCCCTTTAGTCTCACAACAGGAGAAGGTGTTGTCCCTGTAGTCTCACACACAGGAGGAAGGTGTCGTCCCTGTAATCTCACACACAGGAGAAAGTGTCGTCCCTGTAGCCTCACACACAGGAGGAAGATGTTGTCTCTGTAGTCTCACAGACAGAAGGAAGGTCCCCTCCTTGTAGCCTCACACACAAGTGGAAGGTCTCCTCCCTGTAGCCTCACACACAGGAGGAAGGTGTTGTCCCTGTAGTCCACACACAGAAGGAAGTTTTCATCCCTGTAGCCTAACACACAGGAAGAAGGTGTCATCCCTGTAGCCTCACATATAGGAGGAAGGTGTCGTCCCTGTAGTCTCACAGACAGGAGGAAGGTGTCGTCCCTGTAGTCTCACACACAGAAGGAAGGTCTTGTTCCTGTAGTCTCACACATTGGACAAGTTGTCGTGCCTGTAGTCTCACACACAGAGGAAGGTGTCGTCCCTGTAGCCTCACACACAGGAGGAATGTCGTCCCTGTAGTCTCAGACACAGGAGAAGGTGACGTCCCTGTAGTCTCAGACACAGGAGGAAGGTGTCGTCCTTCTAGTCTCACACACAGGAGGAAGGTCTCTTCCCTGTAGTCTCACTCACAGGAGAAATGTTTCATCCCTGTAGCTCACACATAGGAGGAAGGTGTCGTCCCTGTAGTCTCACAAAGAGGAGGAAGGTGTAGTCCTTGTAGTCTCACACACAGGAGGAAGTTGTAGTCCTTGTAGTCTCACACACAGGAGGAGAGTGTCGTCCCTGTAGTCTCACACACATGAGGATGGTCTCATCCCTGTAGTCTCATACACTGTAGGAAGGTGTGGTCGCTGTAGTCTCACACACAGGAAGAAGGTGTCGTCCCTGTAGCCTCACACACAGGAAGAAGGTGTCGTCCCTGTAGTCTCACACACAAGAGGAAGGTGTCCTCCCTGTAGCCTCACACACAGGAGGAAGGTGTCGTCCCTGTAGTCTCACACAGAGCAGTAAGGTCTCTTCCCTGTAGCGTCACAAATAGGAGGAAGGTGTCATCCCTGTAGTCTCACAAAGAGGAGGAAGGTGTCGTCCCTGTCGTCTCACACACAGGAGGAAGGTGTCGTCCCTGTAGTCTCACACACAGGAGGAAGGTGTCGTTCCTGTTGTCTTACACACAGGAGGAAGGTGTCGTCCCTGTAGTCTCACACACAGGAGGATGGTGTCATCCCTGTAGTCTCACACACAGGAGGAAGGTGTCGTCCCTGTAGTCTAAAACAGAGGAGGAAGGTGTCGTTTCTGTAGTCTCACACACAGGAGGAAGGTCTCATCCCTGTAGTCTCACACACAGGAGGATGGTGTCATCCCTGTAGTCTCACACACAGGAGGAAGGTGTCGTCCCTGTAGTCTAAAACAGAGGAGGAAGGTGTCGTTTCTGTAGTCTCACACACAGGAGGAAGGTCTCATCCCTGTAGTCTCACACACAGGAGGAAGGTGTCGTCCCTGTAGTCTCACACACAGGAGGAAGGTTTCATCCCTGTAGTCTCACACACAGGAGGAAGGTGTCGTCCCTGTAGTCTCACACACAGGAGGAAGGTGTCGTCCCTGTAGCCTCACACACAGGAGGAAGGTTTCATCCCTGTAGTCACACACACAGGAGGATGGTGTCATCCCTGTAGCCTCACACACAGGAAGAAGGTGTCGTCCCTGTAGTCTCACACACAAGAGGAAGGTGTCCTCCCTGTAGCCTCACACACAGGAGGAAGGTGTCGTCCCTGTAGTCTCACACAGAGCAGTAAGGTCTCTTCCCTGTAGCGTCACAAATAGGAGGAAGGTGTCATCCCTGTAGTCTCACAAAGAGGAGGAAGGTGTCGTCCCTGTCGTCTCACACACAGGAGGAAGGTGTCGTCCCTGTAGTCTCACACACAGGAGGAAGGTGTCGTCCCTGTCGTCTCACACACAGGAGGAAGGTATCGTCCCTGTAGTCTCACACACAGGAGGAAGGTCTCATCCCTGTAGTCTCACACACAGGAGGAAGGTTTCATCCCTGTAGTCTCACACACAGGAGGAAGGTCTCATCCCTGTAGTCTCACACACAGGAGGATGGTGTCATCCCTGTAGTCTCACACACAGGAGGATGGTGTCATCCCTGTAGTCTCACACACAGGAGGATGGTGTCATCCCTGTAGTCTCACACACAGGAGGATGGTGTCATCCCTGTAGTCTAAAACAGAGGAGGATTGTGTCGTCCCTGTAGTTTCACACACAGGAGGAAGGTGTCGTCCCTGTAGTCTCACACACAGTAGGAACGTTTGGTAAAGCAGTTTGAAGAAAGAAGCAGGAGTCTCCCCACCACATGCTTCTGTTCTATGCCTGATTCTGATCCTCTTGTCTTTTAGATTTCTCTCTATTTTACAAAAGTATTTTTTTGCCTCTAGGCTTATTGCTGGGGCTCAGTGCCTGCACTATGAATTCACTGCTCCTGGAGGCTATTCTCCCCCCCCTATTTTGTTGCCCTTGTTGTTGTGCTTGTTGTAGTTGTTATTGTTGTCACAGTTGTTGTTTTTGCATAGGACAGAGAGAGATGGAGAGAGGAGGGAAAGTCAGAGAGGAGGATGGAGAGACAGACACCTGCAGACCTGCTTCACTGCTTGCGAAGGAACTTTCTGTAGGTGGGGAGCCGGGGGCTCGAACTGGGATCCTTACACCGGCCCTGCACTTTGTGCCATGTGGCCCTATCCTGCTGCGCTACCGCTCGACTCCCTGCAAAAATAATTTTTTTTTTTTTTAAGGACATATCTGCCCTTTCTTTTTTTTATATTTTATTTTTATTTATTTATTCCCTTTTGTTGCCCTTGTTGTTTTATTGTTGTAGTTATTATTGTTGTTGTCGTCGTTGTTGGATAGGACAGAGAGAAACGGAGAGAGGAGGGGAAGACAGAGAGGAGGAGAGAAAGATAGACACCTGCAGACCTGCTTCACCACCTGTGAAGCGACTCCCCTGCAGGTGGGGAGCCGGGGTTCGAACCGGGATCCTTATGCCGGTCCTTGTGCTTTGCGCCACCTGCGCTTAACCCGCTGCGCTACAGCCCGACTCCCTTTGCAAAAATAATTTATCAGATGCTTTACATTCAACTGATCCCGTTTTTCTAGAGGTCGAAGTTAGTTTGTGCCTGATTATCCTTCGAGATCCTTGAGCTCTTCGTGACAAGTTCTCTGATCATCAAGTGTTAGGACATGAGATAAGCCAAAGGGAGACACTTGCAGCACTGCTTGAATACTCATGACCCTCCCCTTGCCCTGCCCCTGCAGGAGGGCACCGGGGGCCTGAACTGTGGTCTCGCACATGGTGACGTGTGGCACCCACCTGGTGAGTTGCCACACGGTCCCAAAGGGGCATATTTTCTTTTTTTTTTTAAAGATTTTTTTTCTTTTTTTTAATTAATTTTCTTTTTATTTATTTATTTTTATATTTATTCCCTTTTGTTGCCCTTGTTGTTTTATTGTTGTAGTTATTATTATTGTTGTTGTTGTTGGATAGGACAGAGAGAAATGGAGAGAGGAGGGGAAGACAGAGAGGAGGAGAGAAAGACAGACACCTGCAGACCTGCTTCACTGCCTGTGAAGCGACTCCCCTGCAGGTGGGGAGCCGGGGTTCGAACCGGCATCCTTATGCCGGTCCTTGTGCTTTGCGCCACCTGTGCTTAACCCGCTGTGCTACCGCCCAACTCCCCTTTTTTAAAAAATATTTTATTTATTTATTCATTCCCTTTTGTTGCCCTTGTTGTTTTATTGTTGTAGTTATTATTGTTGTTGTCGTTGTTAGAAAGGACAGAGAGAAATGGAGAGAGGAGGGAAGACAGAGAGGGGGAGAGAAAGACAGACACCTGCAGACCTGCCTCACCGCCTGTGAAGCAACCCCCCTGCAGGTGGGGAGCCGGGGTTCGAACCGGGATCCTTACGCCGGTCCTTGCGCTTTGTGCCACCTGCACTTAACCCGCTGAGCCCCCACCTGATCCCCAGGGGCGTATTTTCTATCTTAGGCCATTAGGCAGTAACGAAGAGTTCATCACTCAGGGTGAAATTCCAAATTCACTTTATTGAGCTGGGATCATTGCAATCCATAGTTAGCAAGAGCCACGATACAGGGCGTGAGGGGCAGGGCAGGAGAAGCTGGAGTCACTAGATGGTCAGGATGGAAGCGCTGACTGGTCAGGAAGTAAACAGCAGTGATTTACACTCATGGGGGTGGGGGAGCTGGGCTCCACACTCCTGTTTGGCCTGACTTCCTGTGTGCCACGTGTCTCCTCTCTCAGGGAATTATCCAGGGCACCTGAGGTGGGAGTGAGTGAATGAAAAAGATAATTAACCACTTCTCAACTATAAAGATGATTCATTGCTTTTGAGGTCCTGGTGCAGGACGGTGGAAAGGCACCCAAGTTGGGGGGAGCGAGTGTTATGCAGACACCTGTCGTGGGAGTTGAGAGATTGTACCCACGTGCTAACAATCATACTGGCTCCACACCCACCATAGTTCTGTGTCCCCAACCCTCTGCCTCCCGAAGATAGACACCAGAGTTCTCACAAAGCCTTAGAGATGGTCTAGCCAGAGGCCCTATATTTTACTTAGTAATGCTCACCCCTGGCCAGAGCCAGATGGTATCATCACCTCTGATATGTTCCAGTTGTGCAACAGATTCAAAACTCTACACCTGAGCTGATCTGAAGACAGAAGCGGGAGTTTATGGACTAAAATAGCATCCACCTGCCTTCTTCACAACTCTGTCCCCAAATTAAAACGGGGTGTGTTGCCACAGGGACTAAAATATTTCCGTTGCAGACTGGCCTGGCCCCATGCGCAGGAAAACAAGGTGGTCTGTGTGTTCCACCTGGTCCTGCTCTTTGCTTTACTTCTGGTCATTATGGCTCAGTTTCTTTCTTCAGTGCCTTATTTATTTATTTATTTGGGTTAGACACAGGGAGAAATTCAGGAGGAAGGACACAGTGGCCATTGCACCCCTTCTTTTCTTTGACAGAGACAGAAGTAGAGAAGGAGGCTGGCGGGGAGGGCTTGATGGAGAGGGAGAGAGAGGCCTGCAGCCCTGCTGCTGCCTTTGCAAAGCTTCCCCCACTGCAGGGGTGGGGGGAGACCCAGGGCCTGAACTCCAGCCCCTGGACATGGAAAAGTGTGTATTTTTTTGGGTATGACCACTGTCTGTCCCCTGAATCTGATTTTTATTAAAACAAAATAAACTGGTTTCAAGCTAGAATGAATTCTACCACCGTGACCTTGTCTTTCAGACGGTCAAGCACATGGAAGCAGATCACACATCGCATGACTCCCATGCCAATACTATCAGTGTGGCCTTGGTACTCAGCTGGTTAGAATTAAAATCAGGTTCTCTGGCATCTGGAAGTCTTCAGAAAGTTCTAGATATGCTTATGAGAGTATCTTCTTAAAATATTTGATTTATTAACTTTTCAAAAATTTCTTTATTGGGGGATTAATGGTTTACAGTTGACAGTAAAATAGAATAGTTTACACATGAGTAACACGTCCCAGTTTTCCACATAACAGTTCGACAACACTCACTAGGTCCTCTTCTGCCATCACTTGATTAATTTGACAGGGCAGAGAGAACTTGAGAGGGGACAGGAAGACAGAAATAGAGACACCCACAGCACTGCTTCACCCCTCCTAAAGCTTCCGTCCTTCAGGTGGGGGGTGGGGACTTTAACCTAGGTCCTTGCACAGGGTAGCATGTACACGTGAGTGGGTGCACCACCACCCAGACCCTCTTACTGGAATATACTGACCTATTAGTATGAAGTGATTGTGCTGATCAGAGACCAAGTTGTAGTATAGACATTACCATGTGTAAGGACTTGAGTTCAAGTCCCCACCTGCAGAGGGAACACAAGTGTCGGAGGAGTGCTGTAGGTGTCTTTCCTTGCTTCTCTCTTCCTTTCTTTCTCTCATCCTCTATAAAAAATGGCCACCAGGAAGGATGGATCTGTGCAGGAACCTCCCCTCCCCAGAGCCCTGCCCCACTAGGGACAGACAGACACAGGCTGGGGGTGTGGGTCCACCTGCCAACACCCATGTCCAGTGGAGAAGCAATTACAGCAGCCAGAACTCCCACCTTCTGCTCCCCATGAAGAATTCTGGTCCATCCTCTCAGAGGGATAAAGAACAGGGAAGCTTCCCATGGAGGGGAGGGGACAGGGAACTCTGGTGGTGGGAACTGTGTGGAATTGTACCCCTGTGATCTTACAATCTTGTTCATCATTATTGAATCACTAATAAAAATTTGAAAATGTGTAGACCATGCTTGATGCATGCTCCTGATCGAAGGGAGATCAAATATACTTAAGACGCCAGCGGCTGAAGGCACTGAGACGCTGAGCTGAAAGCCCGCTGCTCCTGTTTTTTTTTCTTTGTGGTGTTTTTTTTTCTACAGCTGAACCCCAGACATGATAGATCTTCCCACAGCCAGCTGACAGTAGCATGGTAGTGGTGGCCTAGCCTGGTACTGACCACACAGGTTACTCTATCTCAGGTCCCTTGCCTGTGGCAAGGACAGTTGTGATGAGCTCATAGAATCCCCAAGACTATTCACAGGTTATTTCAGGTCTGCAGCCTGGACTGTGGACAGACCTTTTAGATCTTATTCTTGGTGTGAGAGTTCTCAGTTTTTAACAACCAGATTCTTCTCTTTTTAATTTTTCACATTTACTTATTATTGGATAAAAACAGAGAGAAATTGAGAGGGGAGGGAAGATAGAGAGGGAGAAAGATAGAGAGACACCGGCAGCCCTGCTTCACCACTTGTGAAGCTTTCCCCTTGCAGGTGGGGAGCAGGGGCTTGAACTTGAGTCCTTGCACACTGTAATATGAGCACTTAACCAGGTGTGCCCCTCCCTACCCCTTAACAGTCAGATTCTTCCTGTGCAGATACATCTAGTAGGGTCTAGCTGCCCAGTTAATACTCCACATAGCTTCTTCTCTCTCAGAGGTAATCTTTTCCTTCCGACCATGTTCCAACTGTGGCTCTCGTCTTACTTGGAACTGGCTGAGGAAACCAAGAGTCTCCCATGATCCAAAGCCTCTGTGGGTGGAGAGACCCAGTTTGGTCTTCTTTTGACTCAATCACTGAAGCTTCTGGCAGAAAGTATTCAGCAGCATTCTTGGCGCTGGTCCCCAGAGTCTGTTGGCACACTGAGAGCTCTGAGTGGCACCTCTGTGGGGCTCTTCAACCTACCTTCATCACCTTTAATTATAACCTTATGAATTATGCATTCATGAAGATGGCAGGCACTATGTGTGAGATGTGCATTTTTTCCCATATACTCTTCTGAAATACGGAAATGCTAACAAGAGAGTCCTCACCATTCCTTTCAGCAGTTGACTGATTGCTTGGTACTTTTTTTCTAGGTATCTGAAGACCATCCTAATAAACAGGAATAAAAAGGCTAAGGTATTTTGGAGGTAGTTTGTGGAAGAGAACTTTGAATAGGATGGTCTTCCAGGAGAAGCTGGAGCAGACATACTTTATAATTCTTTTTTTTAAAAAAATATTTATTTATTGGATAGTGACAGAGAGAAATTGAGAGGGGAGGGAGGAGATAGAGAAAGAAAGAAACAGACAGATAGCTGCAGTCCTGCAGGTGGGGACTAGGGGCTGGAACCTGGATCTTTGTGTTCTGTAATGTGTGCTTAACCAGGTGCGCCACAGCCTGGCCACACTTTATAATTCTTACAACTTTACCTGAAGTGTCATCTCAACTGAAGTTCATGGGGTCAGGGGGGTTTGAATCATTCAGAGTCACATTTTTTTTCTTTGTACTCCTCTGGAAACAGTGCTTTTTCTGAGTAAGAGAAGTATTTCTGTCTACAAGTTGTTATTGTACTTCCAAAACTGATTATGGAGAAGTGTTGATTACCATAGCACTTAAAATAATCCCAGATTCTCACTTAGCTCTTTTTACCCAAGAGATATGCTGCTTGGTTGCTGATTTTAAAGTTGTGTTTGCTGGCTACAGCTACCAAGAGGCAGACTTAAAATACTCAAGTTTGACTGTGCTGGTCCTGAAATGGAGTTTCAGGGGTCTCTGTGCTCCGTTACAGCCAAGATTATAAGTTGTGTGAATTTTGAGATCTGTCAACTGGTCAAAAGTAGATTCATCCACCTAGGGAGATGCTGGTCCCTGTTCGGGGTGCCAGATTTCGGGCTAGCTTCGCGGGTGGGAGACAGACGACCAGGGATTCATGGCTGAGCTGGGAATGCAGTTCAATCTTTATTGAGCAGGAATGCAGTGTGATATAGCTATAATCACAATCCTGTCCTATATATCTCCCGAGGCAGAAGTGTCAGGTCAGAAGAGGATGTGCGCAGGATAGGGGGTGGGGAGAAGGAAAAAGCATGCAAACCAGTGGGGATTAAACCAATGCGGGTCTCAAAACAATGATTATGTAAATAGGCCACAGAGTTAAGCAATGCAACAGAAGGGGTCTTAGAAGCAGAATTTAGAAGCAGACTAACATTTTCCTCTTTCTTTTTAACTAATGGCCATAGTATCAGGAGTGTGGGGTGAACAGAAACCTATATCGTACAGGCATTTTCAAAATAATTGGCAGAAGACATGGAGGAACAAGTAAGAGAGCAGCAAGAACCAGTGTGATGCCAAAGGGAGGCCTGAAGGGGCGTTTCCTACCTCAAAGAGCAAGGCCTAGCAGGCGAAAGGGTGTTTCTTGCCTCTGTGGGAATCTCTTGCCTCTAGGGGCATTTCACGCCTCAAAGGGCGTTTCCTGCCTCTGAAGGCAGGGCCTACAGGCGAGGGGACATTGCCTATAGAGTCCCAAGGCTCTGGCTGCAAAGTCCATGGACTGCTGCAGTCAGTCTTTGAGAAACCCAGCAGCGTAAAGGGAAGCTGCTATAAAGTTGTGTAAAGTGTCCAAGAGGTGTACCAGTAAGTCCAATAGAAGTGTCAGTCCAAAGCAGATGACCACGGATGAAATGCTAGGGGGTGAAATGCTGCACATCTGTCTTGATGGGGAATGCCAACCACTGTAATTCCCCTTTTCTGTCGAGAGTGAGCTTTGGAGTCTGTGAATCAGTTTCTTCAGGTCATGCCAGGTCATATCATTGGTTTCGGGGGGTGCGTTGTAGTCATGCCATCTTGTGGGCGATGTCAGAGAACAGGGGTCCAAATGGATTTCTGGGGATTCCATTTGAACAGATGCTTTTTCATGTGAAGACTTAACAGCTGTAATTCACTTACTTGTGAAGCAAAACTTGTAGCAGATTAGAAGTTTACTATAATTGATAACTCCATTATAACTGGTTTAAGTACCTTTATAATTTTGGAAGTCCTTTCTAGTATGATTTCAAGGTTGCTTAAACAGCATAAGCTCAATAGAAGAGCCATGGTTAGAAGCCTCAGGCATGAGTATCATTAACATAACCATTGCTTTTTCTACCCCTCCCATACTCATACAGTTTTCAGGATTAAACGTTTCCAAGACGTGAAAAATCAAAAGAGAAAAAAAAAATTTGGGGGACTGTTTCTGGATGTCTCTAGAAATCATGGCTGCGTCCAGCTTTTTTTTTTTTTTTTTAAGTCAATTAAATTTCAGAATACTCACAGCAAAATGGGTCATACAAAAATTCAGTCATTCAAATCACTTTCTTACAAAATACAACTTGAACCAAATCATTAGATTCCACTATGTCGTATCATGAATCCCCCAGAGGGTGTTCTAATCCAAAAAGCTCCTCAAAATTCCATTTAGGGTGCTTCTGACGGTTCCTGCAGGATTGCTGCAGGCACCCATTTTTAAAAACGCTTTCCCATCAAAGAAAGAATCGAATCAGGAGGGTAGAACTAATCATGTGTCTCCATTCTTGGGGACTGCCAGGGTACTGGAGAATGCTCTTCAAGTTAGAGTAGTCCTTCTCCATGGGAAACATGTGAGAGGAAGTCCAGAAAGTCCCAGGGGAAATCTCCATGCATCTCCCAAGCTCTATGATCACGGTCATAAGAAACCAAAGTGTGGCCTGGAGCAAAATGTAGTCCTTCTCCTCGGGAAACATGGGAGAGGGAATCCAGAAAGTCCCAGGGGAAATCTCCATACATCTCCCAAGCTCTACGATCCCGGTCATAAGGAACCAAAGTTCCTGGTCAGGGAACCACAGTGTGGCCCAGAGCAAACTGTTCCAGAGACAGAGAAACAGTCTCATGAAGAAAGAGTAGAGGCTTTGGGAAACCTCTTCATAAGTAGAAAGGCAGGCCATGACGGATGGGTAGCCAAGTGGCTTTACTTATCTAGTCTTCTTATGTCTGCTGCTTGTGTGTGGAGCTGAGCTTCATGCCCCACGTTGGTGCGCCAGGGAGAGACTGCCAACAGGGTATATGCAAACAGTGGAGTTACTGACCCAGTGCATTGGTATAGCCGGGCTCCTTTGAAGTTTTCAAACCTTTTCTGAGCGTATGTTTTGTGACCAAGTCTGGATCTTTGAACTGAAGGCTAAGCGGTAAGTTTGCAGAGCTCGAGAGCCATGTAGGACAGGGAGCAGCAGCCATGCAGGCCCAAGGCAGCCGCACCTTCACTTCTGCTCTTCCTTTGCTGTTGTTCTAGTCCTCCTTCCCCACCTCCTCCTCCTTCTTTGTGTCTATATTTTCATTAGGGGTTCAATTTCACAACTCTTTTTTTTTCAAGCAATTTTTTTGCATTATTTCAAATGTGCCTTTTGTTTTTAAAAATATTTATTTATTTATTTATTCTCTTTTGTTTTTTTATTGTTGTAGTTATTACTGTTGTTATTGATGTCGTTGTTGTTGGATAGGACAGAGAGAAATGGAGAGAGGAGGGGAAGACAGAGAGGGGGAGAGAAAGACAGACACCTGCAGACCTGCTTCACCACCTGTGAAGCGACTCCCCTGCAGGTGGGGAGCCGGGGGCTCGAACCGGGATCCTTATACCAGTCCTTGAGCTTCGTGCCACCTGCACTTTACCTACTGTGCTACTGCCCGACTCCCTCAAGTGTACCTTTTACTTACAGTTTTTGTTTCATAAACCCCTGAGAAAATACAATTAATATTGAAGAATATTGTGGATATTTTTTTCTCCCTCACCACTTCTGTCACCAAAGGTCTGTGTCCTCATCCCCACTGTCATGGATAATGACTCTAGTTCTCCCACAGTCTGAGATATAGGTGACGTCTTTATTCACATTCTGTGCTCAGTTCTCTCTATCCTGCACATAGTGGAGCCATGCTGGCGTGTCCTGCACCTCCTGGCTGGCTTCCCTGAGCATCATCTTCTCTAATTCCATCCACTTTACCCCAAATGGCACAGTATCACCTTTTCTGTGCACAATACTCTGCTGAGTATATGTCCCATAATTTTTATCCAGTCATCTGTTGAAGGGCATTTTGGTTGTTTCCAGGTTTTTGCTTTTGTGAATGAAGCCTCTGTGAACATGGGAGTGGGTATATAGTTTTGAATTACTATTACTATATCTTTTGGGTATATGCCTTTGTTGGTATGCTTCTAAAAACCCCTTCTGTTTCATTAGTTTAATTACCCCTGCTTAACACTATTCTATTTACATAACCACTTAATTCTATTTACATAACCGCTGTTAACAAGCACCACCCTCCCTCCAGGCCATTGGTGGTTCAGTGGTAGAATTCTCGCCTGCTCCACCCCCTCTCCTTGTCACACCCTGATTTTCACCAGTCACTTTTCTCTCCACCCTCTCTGTGTTGCATCCTGTTCCCACCCTACTGGGCTAGTATATTTATAAGGACAAGATTGTTTGTAGTTTTAGTTTAGCTTAGCTTGGTATACATTGCGCTGTGTCCTGCATGAATAAAGAGATACTGTGTACAACCCAGCCATGAGTCCCTGGTCGTCTGTTACCCGCCTGTGAAGCCAGCCCGGCGAAAACAACATGCCTTGGTGTGGGACTGCTGGGTCACAAGGCATTTCTACCTATATCTGTTTAAGGATTCTCCATCTTGTTCTCCAAAATGATAATGACTGCCCCAGTTTACTTTCCGCCAGCAGTGCAGTAGAGCCGCCCTTTCTCCACATACTCTCCAACAATCTTCCCTTGTTTTATTGATGGAGCCCATACTGCCCTCTCTCCACATCCTCTCCAATAGTCTTCCCTTGTTTTATTGATGGAGCCCATTCTCACAGGTGTGAGGTGGAATCTCAGTGTGGTTTTGATTTGTGTTTCTCTGGTGACGAGAGACTTGGAGCATTTCCGCATGTGTCTGTGGGCCATGTGTGTCTCTTCTTTAGAGGACTGTCTAGTCATAGCTTCTGCCCACTTTTTAATTGGGTTGTTCTTTTCCTTTTTGTTGAGCTCTTTGAGTTTTTTTATAGATGTTTGGTATCAATTGCTTGTCTGAAGTTTAATGTACAAATATCTTTCCCACTTACTGGGTTTCCTGTTTATCCTTATGAAATTTTCTTTGGATGTGTAGAAACCTTTCAATTTGATACACTCCCCTCTGTTCATTCTTGCCGCTGTTTCTCTTGCCCATATGGTGGGGTCTCCAAATACATTTTTAATGTTAAAGTCCTGGAACGCCTCACCGATATATTCTATGTATTTTATAACTTCAGTTCTAATAGTCTGAGTGAATTTTGGTGCATGGTGTTAGGGGTGGTCTAGTTTCATTTTTCTGCATGTGGTTGTCACCCAACACCATTTGTTAAAAAGAGATTTTCTTTTCCCCATTGTGCAGTTTTGGCCTCTGTGTCATCTGTGATGTGTCTATACGTATGTGACTTATCCTTTTGTTCTCTTTTCTCTTCCCTTTTTTCTTTTCTAGTTTCACTCACACATTAGTGCATTGGTACACCTCCAGGATAAAGAAACATGCAAAACATGAGCAGGCCAGTCACAGTCAAAGAAATAGAATCAGCGGGGTCAGGTGGTGGTGCACCCAGTTACGTGCACATAGTACTAAGCACAAGGACCTGCATGAGGACCCAGGTTGGAGCTCCCACTCACCACCTGCAGGGGGGAAGTGAAGCAGGTCTGCAGGTGTCTATCTTTCTCTCGCTCTTTCTCTAACGCCCTCTCCTCTTTCAATTCCTCTCTGTCCTGTTCAATAAAATGAAAAAAAAATTGAAAAATGCAGAAGAATGAAACTGAACCACTACATTTAACCAGACAGAAGAGTCAACTCCAAGTGGATCAAAGACTTGGATGTCAGATCAGAAACTATCAAATGCTTAGAGGAAAATATTGGCAGAACTCTTTTCTGAACTTCTTTTTTGAAAAATTTTATAGACATCTTCAATCATACAAATGCAACTGCAAGGGAGATTAAATAAAAAATAAAACAATGGCACTATATCAAGTCAAAAAGCCTTTGCATAGCAAAAGAAAATACCACCCAGACAGAGACCCTCACAGAATGGGAGAAGATCTTTCCATGCCATACAGCAGACAAGAGTTTAATATTCATTATACAGAATAACTCACCAAACTCAGCAACAAGAAAACAGATGGCCTGGGAGTCAGGCGGTAGCGCAGCGAGTTAAGCGCACGTGGCGCAAAGCACAAGGACCGGCAGAAGAATCCTGGTTCGAGCCCCTGGCTCCCCACCTGCAGGGAGTTGCTCCACAGGCGGTGAAGCAGGTCTGCAGGTGTCTGTCTTTCTCTCCCCCTCTCTGTCTTCCCCTCCTCTCTCCATTTCTCTCTGTCCTATCCAACAATGTTGACATCAACAACAACAACAACAAACAACAAGGGCAACTGTTGTTAAAATTTGGCGGCTCCAGCTGGCCGGGCTAGCTTCACGGGCGGGTAACAGAGACGACCAGAGACATAAGGCTGGGCAGGGAAGCTGTATTTCTTTATTCAGGAACGATTCATAAACTAAACCAAACTAATCACCAAACAGAACTCTGCTGCCTCTTTCCCCCCGTGGTGGCACCAAGCACTCTCGAACTCTGCAACTCTCCAACTCTGGAACTCTGGCACTCTCTCGGGGTTCCTGGGGGTGGGGCCAAGCGGGCCCGCGAAACTAGCAGGACTGATCCAATTCTCTTGGCGGGGGAGAGCTAGGACAACCCAATGTAAAGCATACAACAATTCCCCCTTTTCTTTTTAACTAAATGACTACAGTATCAGGGGTGTGGGGTGAACAGAAACATATATCATACAGGCATTTTTTTTTTAAAAAAAGAAACTGGCACAAACATGGAGAAACATGTAAGCAAGTAACAAGAACCAGTGTGCTGCCAAGGGAAGGCCTGAGGGGGCCATATTTTTTTGCCTCTGTGGGCAAAACTTTATCAGCTAAAAAAACATTTCTTGCCTCTGGGGGGCGTACTTGCCTCGACAGACATTTGCATGGGGGTGGGGAACGGCTTAGAGTCCCAAAGGCAGCTGGCTGCAATTTACTTACTATGAAACAAAACTTGTTATTAGCATAACCAAGCACAATCTAACGTTTCTAATAGAGAAGGAATTTGAGACTTTTACATATCAACAACGTCTTTTAACCTTTTGTTACACCCATTCAAGATGGAGACACACCCTAGGTGTGCGCAGGAAAGGAAACCTCAGGTATGAGAATAATTGGCATAGCCATTGTGCGATCTACCATTTCTAATAGAGAAGGTAATGGAGAGTTTTACATATCAACAAGTCTATTTAACCTTTTGTTATATCCATTCAAGATGGAGACACACCCTAGGTGTGCGCAGGTCTTTAGACCAACTTAGTTAAAATATATTGTTAACTAGTATTTACCTCAGACTTTAAATGTAAGTTAATTTTATCTTTGTGAGAATTACGTTGAAAGCCTTTTTCATTTAACTTTGACTAGTAAGAATTTAGCCTTAAAGTTACTGTTTACCAAACTTTAAACATACACATAAACATGGTCATTAATACACAAGGAGAGAAACCTTTGTTACGAAGACATGTCATTTTAAACACGAATTTAAATCTGTACTGTCTTAGTTGTTGGGGGGGTGCATTGTCCAGTTATGGTCTCTTGGGCAGCTTCACTTCTAGGAATTGCAGGTTGCGATCTCTGCACGAATCTCTGCGTACTCCAGCTTGTCTGCCTTCAGACCGGACCGGCAGCTGGAGATCTCGTGTGCCCAGTTTCAGCAGGGAGCCCGGGGGTCTGGGAGGTCCAGGATCATTCCAGAATTCATAGCAAGAGGGCGGGCGGGCCAGCCTTGTAGAAGGCGTGGGCCTAGGTGCCCAGGGGTGGCGGCCATGATAGGCCACCGCGGCCCTGCCCCATGGCCCTGCCATGTCTGCTGCCCTGCTCGCAGTGGCCAAGCAGCATGGAAGGATCACACGTCCAGTGCCCTGCGCCACACAGTGGAGAGCCGGCTCCTGTGGGCTGGCCTGCGTGCTGGCATTGGGTTCCTGCGTGGTGGCATCGGGCTCCTGCGTGTTGGCATCAGGCTCCAGCGTGTTGGCATTGGGCTCCTGCGTGCTGGCATCGGGCTCCTGTGTGGTGGCATCGGGCTCCTGCGTGGTGGCGTCAGCCTCCTGCGGGCTGCGGGGCTGTGGGGCTGCTGGCGCGGTGCGCGGGGTTGTCTGGGTGCAGCTGGCTGGCTGGCTGTTTAACCAGGTGGAAACAGCAGCTCCGCACCTCGCCTCCCGCCCGCTGGCTCTTCCCGCTGGCTGTTCTGAATTTGCCTGAGTGAGTGGAAACCACAGAGTGGTCCAGAGATAAATGTTCCAGAAACAGCAAAACAGTCTCGTGAAGAAAGAGCAGAGGCCTTTGGAGATCTCTTCACAAGCAGAAGAGAAGGCCATAGTGCATAGGTAGCCAAATTGTCTTTACTTATCTGAGAGATGCGCAGGTCAGGTCCACGGGGGCGCCATTTGTTGTTAAAATTCGGAGGCTCCAGCTGGCCGGGCTAGCTTCACGGGCAGGTAACAGAGACGACCAGAGACATACGGCTGGGCAGGGAAGCTGTATTTCTTTATTCAGGAACAACGATTTATAAACTAAGACAAACTAATCACCAAACAGAACTCTGCTGCCTCTTTCCCCTGCAGCAGCGCCAAGCACTCTCGAACTCTGCAACTCTGCAACTCTCGAACTCTGGAAATCTGGCACTCTCTCACACTCTCGAACTCTGGAACTCTGGCACTCTGTCGGGGTTCCTAGGGGCGGGGCCAAGTGGGCCCGCAAAACTAGCAGGACTGATCCAATTCTCTTGGCGGGGGAGAGCTAGGACAACCCAATGTAAAGCATACAACAGGCAACAAAAGGGAAAATAAATAAATAAATAAATAAAAGAAAACAAATGGTCCCATCCAAAAATGTGGATAGGATATGAACAGAATATTCACTAAAGAAGAGACCCAAAAGGCCAACAGCTGTTTTATAGGCTGTCCTATACAAGGAAGTTTTATAGAAGTTAACATGATGTTAGGGGAAGATGACCAGAGGGCTCTGAACTCCAACTCCATCAGGGTCCAAAGAAAAAAAGAAAAGGGAGGGACATTTGGATGTAATAGCAGGTATACATGTGACTTGGAAAGAGAGAGACGATGGGACCATTGAAAAACATGGGCAAACACAGACAAACATAGGCAGTTATAGAAACAATAGTCAGCTCATGTCTGAGACCTTGGGAGACTGCCGTAGCTTCCAATAGAGGGACTGGGGATCCAGAACTCTGGTGGTGGCAATGGGGTGGAGTTGTAGCCTGCTATCTTGTAATGTTGTAAATCAATACTAAATCACTAATAAAAAAAATAGTGGTCCTAAAGACGTGAATGAATAGAATCTTCCGTATCATGCCCCAATCCCCCACCCGATTCCCAGTGGATGTGCTGCTGCCCCCACCTGGTGTGTCTACCCACCTGCCTAGTCTGCACACCTGCCCTGTGTATCTACACACCTGCCTTGTCTACACACCTGCCTTGTGTGTCTACACACCTTCCCTGTCTACACACCTGCCTTGTGTGTCTACACGCCTGCCCTGTCTACACACCTGTCCTGTGTGGCTACACACCTGCCTTATGTGTCTACACACCTGCCCTGTCTACACACCTGCCTTGTGTGTCTACACGCCTGCCCTGTCTACACACCTGCCTTGTGTGTAGCTGTGGAGGGCAACCAGCCAACCCAGTTGTTTGCTTTAATCCTACGCAGCAGCGAGCTGATTTTTCTCTCTATGATTCGATCGTTTCTTTTTTTCCTTATTGGGGGGAAGAATTAATGGTTTACAGTGGACAGTAAAACACAGTAGTTGGCACATGTGTAACACTTCTCAGTTTTCTGCATAACAGTCTAGCCCCCACCTACGTCCTCCAGAATCTGAACACTCCCGCCTCCCCAGAGTCCTTTACTTTGGTGCAATATGCCGCGATTTCACACGCGCATGCACACGCGCACGCACACGCACGTATATCGTTGCATGTGAGATCGAGCTTGCTCTGTCCCAGGCACGGCCATGCACACTGCTGTGTGAGGCGTTTCTATTTTCACGGACTTAGTTCCCATTGTCGTCACCGAGAGGAGAGTGCTGCCCGGCGGCAGAGCTCACTCACTGAGGGCAGTGCGGAAAGCTAGCCTTAGAGCTCAGCGGCAGGAGCCCTCTGGAGATGGCCAGCATGCCTAGAGTGACTCCCACCCCACCAGGCTCACAGGAAAAAAGGATTTTGTTCTTTCTTCTTTGTTGCCACTAGATGGTGTTATGCCAAAGGACACTTCCTACCAGGATGCTAACTGCCAAGGTGTGCAGCTTTTATCCTTTTTCATTAGTGATTTAATATTGATTTACAAAATTATAAGGTGACAGGGGTCCAGTCCCACATTATTTCCACCACCAGAGATCTGTGCCCCACCCCCTCCACTGGAAACGAGCAGTTCTCCCAAGGCTGCAGATAAAGGTCGGCTTTATATCTGTACGGCAGCCTTTCTACATCTACAGATGTTCTTTTGTCCATTTCCCCTACGGTCCTGCCTTCACTTCCTGTCTCACTCACACCTACATCTCTTACTACTTCTGAGCTTCCTTCCTTTTTCCCTCTTCTCTCTCAGACAAGAGAAGCAGGGCCTGGCTTCCTCTGGTGTTTGCCAGACTTGCTTCCCTTTCAGTGATGGGATAAAAACAGGATTCCTGGTGAGAAATGTTTTGGGTCCTGACGGAGTTGGAGTCCAAAGCTCTCTGGTCATCTTCCCTTAATGTTTCTCTCCTTCTGGGAGTCTGGACCAAAGATCTTTATGGGGAGCAGAAGGTGGGAGTTCTGGCTTCTGTCATCGCTTCTCTGTTTCCTGGACCTGGGTGTTGGCAGGTGGATCCATACCCCCAGCCTGTTTCTGTCTGTCCCTAGTGGGGCAGGGCTCTGGGGAGGGGAGGCTCCAGGACACAGGGGGGAGGGCGTCTGCCCAGGGAGGGCAGGAGTTTGTCATGGCAGCATCTGCAACTTATGGCTGAAAGGTGGTGAGATGTAACACAAGACAAAATGTTTAATAAACAGGAACCAAAAAGTAGGAATAGAGCAGGTGATAATAGGGACTTTAGGGTGGAAAGAAGCTAGGAAGTCTGTTTTAAGCATGCTTCTAGGGGCCTGTGACTAGTAATTTCTGCTTGAGCTTGATAGCTAACATAGACTAGAAATACTGTCTGGGAAGATGATGTCAGAGTTGAGGATAGAATTTGAAAGCTGGATAGGTCAGAGAGTAGCTCCCCAACTTGAAGAAAATATATAAATACAATGAACTATTAACCATGTCAACTTGACCTAGGCCCATGTCTATTCACATTCAGCACAGGAACCTGTGTGACCTCTGAGTCCCTGCCAGTCTGAGCTCACAGTCCATGGTCACAGCTGGGAACATTCCAGGCTGCTCTCACGTCAGGACCCGTCTTCCTCGAGGGGCAGAGCAGGCTGACCAGCCTCCCTGCAGAGAGTGGGGCGTCCCCACCATGGCTGCTCTGCAGTGAGGGCAGGTCCTGGAGAGGCCACAGGAGGGTGTGTGCTGACGGTCCTGATGGGAGTGACCAGTGATGGAGCCCTTAGAGATCTCGGCCCATCATTTCTATGTGGGAATCCCAGGATTCCCTGACTAGGGCTCCAGGTGATGTGGTGTCCTAGTATTGACCAAAATGAATAAATAAATGAATAAATAAATATATATATTCAGAGCTACAATCTAAGCAGTTAGAGAACTTGAAACGTTAAATCTATTTTCCCCCAACTTTATAAGATCATAAATTAAGAGGAACACAGTTTTTGACTTTCCCCCCACCAAAGGTCTGTGCCCCACCCCACCACATAGATAACCACCACAGTTCTCCCACAGTCTGAGATATGGATCGGGTTTTTTCATATTCTGTGTTCAATTCTCTGTGTTCCGTATATGAGTGAAGCCATCCTGCAGTTGTTCACCTCCTTACTCTTCTCCAATTCCATCTATTTTATCCCAAAGGACACTATCTTTTTTTTATTGCTGAGGAGTAATCCATTGAGTATATGTTCCATAACCTTTTTATCCAGTTATCTGCTGAAGGGCATTTTCATTAGGAACGCAGATGAATTTTACGAACCAGGTGTATAACAACAGTCTCACTGTTTGGAGGTGTTCTAGAACTGAGCAGGCACCTCCCACAGCACCTCTTTCCCCTGAAACACCGCACCTCACCCCACATCAATACCAGTGGAATGTTCCAGATTTTGGCTAAGTGACCCGGCTCGTACATAATAGACCCCACCAGCCTCTGTGCCCTGCTGGGACTCCATTTTCTTCTGCAGAGCACTTCTGCCGACCATGATCACCGTGTCCTGAGAAGACCCTAACAACTGTGCAGTAAGGTCTTTTGTCCTTTTTACTAAATCTTCACACAATTTTTATGGTCTGCCGATTCTAGCGCATTGAAATCTTGAGGTTTGCATGAACACGTGTTCTGGGTGTTGTTGAAACGTTACTGGAAATCTGTCACATAGCGATGCCAGAATATTACTTTGTGCTTTCCTTTGTCCCATGTCTTGTCCCCTTCAAGTATTTACCACTGTCCTCAGTGGGCTACAGACCCTATGCAGGTGAAGGCAAAATCTGGGCCTATACTCTGTTATTAGAAGGGGTACTTTCGGAGCTCTGTGGGCCCCTACAGCGAGAACACAGCAGTCTCTTTCAATCAGTTTCTCTTTATCTCCTGGCACAACCTCAATGGTTGTTACTATTCCCATAAGGCCCTAAATGGATTTTTATTGCCCTCTCTCCAGCAGTTAGACACCGAGATGAGTCTCTAGTCTAAAGAGCCTCCTCTAAGATCATATATAATTCACATACTAAATGGTAAGACTGGAATTGCACCTCTTTTCTTCTTATGTAGGGATTTAAGACAATTGGATTAAGTGGCCAGATCTCTTCTGTAAGTGCCTGATGAAACTGTCACGTAGTTTTGAGCTGTTTGTTTCTAAAAGTGAAATCAAGGTCAAGGGCGCATCGCTGCATGGGGTGTGTTCTCAGAAGTCTTTGCAGTCCCACAGCAGAGTTCTTGGTTAAATGGAATCTGACCCAGTTCCAACCCGTTAACAACACTCCAGCCATCACAGCGCTGTTTCCAACCACTGCTGCTCTGAGGCCCTTAGCGGGCACACTGTGACTTAGCGTGTAGAGGCATCTGCCAGAAAAGCGCGCCACTCCACTTTGCGAACGCTGCGTTGATACCAAGCGCTTCTCCTTCAGTAGGTGTAAGCTGTTAGCTGTTAGCTAACTCTTGAAGCAGAAAGCGCCCTGGGCCGCTCTTCAGCCGCCAGGAGCAGGGCGCGTCATCTCCTCGTAGTGCGAGGTCAGACTCGCAACTTCTGGCCTGCTGCCTCTCTGTGTGTCTTCTTGCAGTCACTGACTTGACTGTCACTTCATGGCTGCACGTCCCCCCCTTCCACCCCCCGTTCCTAAAATCCACTTCCATCCTGTAACCGCAGCACCACCACTGCCTTGGGCAATCTGACCTTAGATGACACCTGATTCCATCAGCACACGGTGAGCTTATCTGAGCGTCCCACGTTATAGACCTGTTTCTCACTTGATGTGATGCTTGGTCACTGTGTGTGTGTGGCTGCGTGGGGAGACCTTACTCACGGCACTTAGCCACATCGTGGTGCTGAAAGCCCCCATCTGACACTTTTCTTCACCAGACCCTAGAGACTGTCACTGTATCAGTTAAGGAACCATCAGTTAAAAATTAAACATTGCTACCGTTGAATGTAAAACATTAATTCCCCAATTAATAAAAAATAAAACAATGAAAAAATTAAACATTGCACATACTGATAGCTAGCAAAACAGAGATTCCTGGTAGCAGTCACCTCATCTAAAGCAGCATTTTGGGGACCCAGTCACTAATTCTTGTGGCCTAGCATCTTCTTTTTGTTATCATTATTTATTGGCTAGAGACAGCCAGAAATTGAGAGGAAGGGGGGAGATAGAGAAGGAGAGAGACAGCGAGACACCTGCAGCCCTGCTCCACCACTCGCAAAGCTTTCTCTCTGAGGTGGAGGCTGGGGGTTTGAACTGGGGTCCTTGTGCACTGTGACGTGTGCACTCAACCAGGTGCGCCACCACGGCTTCAGCATAGGTCATGCCTGGTGCTGGGGAGATGGGAAAGTCAGTGCAGAGGCCACAGCTCTGGACATGCTGTAAACGCTATGTTTAAGTTTTAGTGAAGGCAGTCT